>NC_139345.1:11321634-11346634 GCF_055883805.1 Amblyomma maculatum
TGAGTAATAATGAGAAAAAACAGCATTTTATATTCATGAATTGCTCGTAAATTCTGGGATCACGTGATCCAGAGTTTGAACTGAGTTTCCCGAGACGTGCCGTTTAACGGCAGCCGACTGCCGTTAAGTTCATCATCAAATGAAAAGCTTAACTGTCATTTGACTGAAAAGCAGTTGAACCCGCCCGCGTGGCACACAAAAAACAATAACAATAGCAGCAACAACAACAGCAGCAGCAGCAACAACAACAACACCACCACCATCACCACCACCACCACCAACAACAACAACAAGTGTCAATAGATGTAACCGAAAAATAAATGTTAGAGTAAGTTGACTATCACTCTATATTCATTTTTGCAGTTGTACCACATGATGTCAGAAAGTTATTACACACATGTAAAGCATATCAGTAGCCTCGCATGAGATAATTTATTTCATTTTCAACAATGCTAAAACGTTGAAATTTTGTTCGGAAGAAGAAAAGTAATCTCTACTGAGGGCGTAGATGCGTCTTCTTCATATCGCAGATAATTATTAAACGCTTTATTTGTTGTTTTCAGCATCCGCCAGCATGCGGCCTTATCACCATAATTGTAGCGGAGGAAATGGTCTTGCATTCCTTGTTTTTCTTTTTTTTTTTTTGAACGTTGGGTATCGCGAGACGCGTCTTTATCATTTTTCTTGTCCTGCATGATGCGCCGAGATGTATCTCGAATGATTCCAGCCACTCGCGGTTGTTTCCACAATGTTCCAGTTTGTTTTGGTCCTAGTATCGGCTTTATTTCAACGTTTAATTCTTCGCTGACTGCAAACTGAGCGCTGAGGAGCACAGCGGACATTCGCCGCTGAGAACACTTGCTACTATTGCCGCCGTTGAGCTGCTTAATTTGTTTTTAAGGCTGCAAATCAGCTCAATACAGATTTGATTTAAGTGCAGCCTGTCTCCTCATCTGTTGCTTTCGGAATTGTCGCCACCGCGTGATAACACTACGGTGTTACCAGGTATTAGTGAAACTCTTCCATAAATTTGATTGGTATTGAGGCAGCGAAGCAAGAAGGTAAACCAGTGAAATGTGCTTACTGCTTAGTACCAATGCGTAATAAATGTAGTCTAAGTATCACAAGGACAGAGAATCTCGGCCAACCCTGCACGACCAGTGGGAATAGAAAGGTATGTGCTTGCCAATTTTCTTGGCATCGCATTTTTTGAGCAAATTAAAAACTCTACGTCATCGTTCTTCGCAAACTGAAACAGTACTTGATGCGTCTGTGCAGATTAGCACGCAACGTATGATGCATGTAGTGAGTAACAATATTTTTCAAAAAAGGACGAAGCGCTAACGACACATTCACATGAAAGAAGACACGGATGAGCGCTTGTCTGTGTCTTCTTTCATGTGAATGTGTCGTTAGCGCTTCGTCCATTTTTTAAAAATGCTGCACCAACTAGCCCAACAAAAAGTCCTTCTCGAGTAACAATATGTTTACAATTAGTGAGCCATTCCATTGTCTTTTTTCTGCAAATTATATCGCATCATTCTTCTTTTCTTGCCTGTCATATCACGCCTGTCTATGGCGCTTTTTCGCGCATCGATCCTCAACTACATGTTCAAACCCCTTTTTCCGAACTAATAAAGTATTTTTCTTTTGTTGCTTACTTTTTCTCATCGCCATCTCTCAGTGAAATCATTTCCCTGGTACCGCTGCGGGGGACAATAGTCACGAAGAGTTTGCGACCATGCCGAAACGTTACCTTTAGCTGCATTATTCACCTTCCCATTGCGACGTACATTATGTTTAAGCTTGCCGAGTCTGAATGTTTATTTCTATTTGTGATTTTGAGTGTTTGGCGCGCTTTTAAACACGGCGCCTATGGCTTCGACTTTCGTACGTATTACAGTTCTGAGTTGCCTTTTACGCGACGTGTACTGGGTTCATTGCGTCGGAAAGCCGCCGCCATAACCCGGTTTGAGAGGGAGATTTCAAGGTCAAGCGAAAAATATGTCGGCGCAAATATTTGGGTAGCTCCGGCGGCAGGCGTGCAGCAACTACCGGAACTCAATACCTTATATGTCTTTGCTAACACAGATGGCGTCTCTATAAGGACGAGTCGAAAAGCGTGCGGAAAAATGAGGGACGCCTTGTATGTAGTGTACTAGTGCCTCCTGGAGAACAGTGCCTGCAGCATAGCGCCCGTGTCCATGGTATCGAAATTGGCGGTCTGTTCACTGAGAGACTGTGTGGTGGCGCTAGCGTTACGCCCTATACCAATACATGTGTCACGCGCGCGCGATACATTTGCAAGCGCGCTTTTGCATGCGTAGCCCTTTGTTTATTTTCTGTTGGTTTGAAACTTCTTCAAGACAAT
The DNA here is from genome assembly GCF_055883805.1 of Amblyomma maculatum. NCBI lineage: Eukaryota > Metazoa > Arthropoda > Arachnida > Ixodida > Ixodidae > Amblyomma > Amblyomma maculatum. The sequence goes on from NC_139345.1 coordinate 11,324,006, forward strand.
TTATATGCGCAGAGGTTGCCTGCAAGCGGCTACTCCGTTACGTTGGCTCCGCTAGCTCTAGGAGCGTCTGCTAGCATGGTCTCCGAAATTGCCCCCGCGCGCGCGCGCACTCGGAAGCCATGTTGCTAGAAAATAACTTCGCGACGTGGCCGCGAGGCAGAGCCACGATTACGCTCCATTTAGGATGCCTCGATGCGCGGCCGCACCGCGCGCGCATCGAGGAACCCTAGCCCTATGTTGAAGGGAGTGGGAGAGGGTGTGGCGGGAGGCAGAACCCCCAACGCTGCAGGCACAGAAGGCACTGAGTGTACACGATATATGTAGCAATGTTTTATGGTTGGGGTAGATGACAGTCTGATTGGCTGACTGACTGATCAGCGAGCAGTGATTGGTGAAATAATCTCGTGCGTGTTTCGTTGAGCTTGAACACATGGGATGAAACCTGTGGCTGGTACTACAGTGTCACAGAATCGTCTGACAGTGTACCATATGCTTGCAATAGTGTGAGGACTTCGTTTGAAGCTGTTTTTCTGTTTTTTTTTCCGTGTCTGCGGTACTCAGCGACCAGGGAGACTTTGTAAGGCGGATGCCGAGAAGTCGGAGAAGACGCTTGGTATGAGAGAGCTAGACAGTTGAAGCGAAGGTGAGATGTCGAGGCACGAACGGTAGAATTGAGGCACTGAGTGCGCACGCTGTCGCGTCTATTATTGAGGCGAAGCTTAAGCGTCCTCATAATTTTTTTCCTTTTTGTTATCCCCCCCGCCCCCCCCCCCCCCCCCAGCAAAAATCACAACAAAAACACATGCATTGCACGCAAAATAAGGGTCATAGAATATTTGGACAATAAAAGAATGCATGAACAAAGAAAGAAAGAAAGAAAGAAAGAAAGAAAGAAAGAAAGAAAGAAAGAAAGAAAGAAAGAAAGAAAGAAAGAAAGAAAGAAAGAAAGAAAGAAAGAAACAAATATATAAATGAGGAAATAAGTAAATGAGTAAACAAACAAAATAAATTGATATAAACCGATAGACAATTAAAGAAGTGAATAAACAGAGATTGCCCTATGTACAGAACTTTCAATGCATATTAGCAGTTGAAATTTTCCACCCGAGAGCTGTGCGTTCGCACATTTAAACTAATTGCACGCTGTTTCGAAGTGTGTATTCTTCGGTTCACACAGTTTTTAGCCTCACTGCAGGTTATTTCATATTAATATAAATTTTTTGTATTGAGAGAACTGGGCAATACAAGACAAACTATTTTGTTTGATTGAGAGCATCAAGCCTAGGTAGGGTGTCTAGAACCTTAGCCTAGGTGCAGCGACGTATCTAATAATCTGAGGTCATAGTTGTGAAAGCGAGCAAACGCAATATCATTCGAATAACATCACTATGCCAAGAATATTCAAATTTAACCCGCAAAAAAGAAGTCGTTGTTGTTGAGCCCTCAAAAAAAAAAAAAAAAAAAAGAAAAAAGAAAGAAAGATTTTCTGTGCGTAGCACAAACTCTTCTTCTTCTTCGCTAATGGAACCTGTGCAGGTCAGTTGCATAAACGTTACGAGTCTCCATTTCCCAGTCAATAACTGAATTATGCTTGTTTAGACGAAGAGAAACGTTGCTCGTAAAATTATTTGTTTTTGTTCCAGAGGCCCATGCAGCCCTAAACAAGTGACCTCTATTCTTCTTAGTGACACTTGTTCTTGAATTCTGCTGCATATCTTCAAGTTTATCAAGTTAAATGTTATTAATGGCATAACATTAAAGCCTAATTGAAAAGAAAAAAGTGACTTCGGTTAAAAAGTTTGGTTATTGGCTGGATTAACGTGCCATCACCAGGCCGGGAGCGACAACTGTATGCTTCGATGTGTCTTCGTTGCGTACGCGTCGCTGCCTCTGCACGCCTTCAGGGAAGCTTTAAACCACCAGCTAGGTAACTCTAAAATATGGCTGATTTTGCGCAGACAAACGTGTAGGCGTGCACGAACACAACCATGAAAGCATGGCATAAAACTTCTAACCCTATCTTTCTGCCAGCACCTACTGTAATTAGATGCCCTATTCCAGGGCAGACGCAGCGGGCTGGCTTCGTGCACTTGCGCGGGAAAACACGCTCTCCTTGTAAAATTCTGGCCAGTTTGGGAACTGCCGCTTAAAATCCCTGGACCCTGACCTGAAGCTCTGGCTTCCACCTGGCCTACCCCGACGCGAAGAAACTTTGCTGTGCCCCCTGTGGTTTGGTGTAGCATTCACAAACTCGTATTCTTTTATAATATAGGTATGACAAACAGCCCTGCATGTACAAACTGTGGGTGCGACGAGTCTATGGGCCACATTCTTTGTGAGTGCCCCATATACAGTGAGGAAAGACAGTGTCTATGCCGTGCGCTGGAGCATTTAGATGGACGCCCATTGACTGAAATTAAGATTTCAGGTCTCTGACCACGGCGATCATCTGCGGTGAAGGCCTCCCAGGCACTGCTCCGCTCTATGAAAAGCACAGGCCTAATCGAAAGACTATGATTGTGCTGTTATGTTGCGTGATATGACTGTGACGTGATGTGACGTGACATGTCTGTGATGTAATTGTACTACACACATCCCTCTCTCACAATTTTTATATCCACTCACCCCTTTCCCCCAGTGCAGGATAGCAAACCGATTTTCTTTTACGGGTTAACCTCCCTGCCTTTCCTCCTCATCTTTCTTCTCCTCCTCCCTCTGTGAATAACTTTTGCTGGCTTACGAACTGACGAGATAAAGAAATGATCGTTGATGTTTTAACTGCACACCAGGCTACGCGGTTTTTCTTACAGATTAACATGGCCTCCATATTTATTATACCTAAATACATTTTTCTGTTCGACTCTACCTAGGCTAGTGAAGGAAACAATAAGTGGGAGAAACAAGATAGAAAGAGAGAAAAAAATGTATACACCAAGGGCATCTGTTTAGAAAGAAATAATTTATTTTGTTACTGTGACTAACTGAATAAAATAGCACTGCTAAATTAACCACAATATTTCAAATCAGTTGCAATGGGTGGTAGTTTGAGCGTTGCATAATTTGAATGGAATAAGGAGGTCTTCGTGCTTATATTTTCGGCAATCGGGTGCATGACGTTTTCTGCTGCTTTTATTATTATTTTTTTTTTTTGCTTTTCCCAATTGTGTTTGTAGGCTCCGCTTGGCAGGAAATCCGGCGTTGTGGTCGTCCGTGTCGGGAGCTAAAAATCACGGGTAAGCCACTGACAGGAAGGCAGCTGATATGATGGGCCAACTGGTTAGTAGACGGCCTTTGAACACTCGTTATCTCTAGGCCACGCAGGCATGTTCGTATACGGCTGCGTAGTTTCCAAATGAACATCTTTCCATCGCATATTTCAATGTAGATTGCTCACCCCTCAAGTGACTTTCCTTATTGACTTTGACAACTTCTTGCGTTTTTTTAGCTCTTTCCACTGGACATAAGGGATAGATTCCTCGAGACCTAGAGCGCAATGTATCCAATGGTGGTGTCGATCTTGGGAAGCTGTGTACATGGGCTTACTAAATCTGAAGGTAATGGTACAAGGTGATCAATAGCCTTCTAAGAACGGCTGTGTTAAGGCTTTCATATATCTGTGCAGGCGACAACGCCGAATTGGCTGTCAGTCAAGTGCAGCAATGCCACGGTACCATGGAGTAAAGAAAACCTGGCTGTACGTCCGAAAGCCCGGTTTCTCAGCCATCGGTATTTAATTAAGCAGAAAACGGGGATTCTTTGTATTTATGCATCAGGAGAAATTTCTTGAAAGGTTTCATCGCAAAATGCCATCTTTTTTCGGAACGAACCGCGTGCCAATATAAACGGTTTTGCAATTTTCGAAAACCACTAACGTGCGGATTTCAAGAAAATATATTTGCTACAGGGGCGGGCTTTCAGTTCAATAATCACTGCAGTTTCCAAGTGACTCACTGGAGCGCCGCCATTCGTGGTCGAGTAGGTTCTGCCGCTAGCTATACTTGGCAGAAGACGCGGGAGGGAAATAAGAAAAAAAAAAAAAAAGATAGGGTGCATCGCTTTACTGCCACACAGCTACACGCATGCGCCACAGCCTATTGTCGCCTCACCGACGATTCATTGAAGTTAACGGAGTACGCGTGAAATGATTGCACGCTCCAAGGAGTCCCTAAGCGCTGGCTGCTACTGCGTGGTGTGAAATCGCTAGAAGGGCGTTTTAACTGCCCGACTTTTACACGCGAGTTTATTGGCATTTCGTAACGCGCCAATGCGACGCCATTGCGAGACTTGCGCAGCACCGATTAGCGCCAGAAACGCCCCGCCCCGCCTCTATTGTGTCGTTCTGGCGGGTCGCCATCCTGCAAGTGCCAGTTGCGAGATACGAGCGTTGCGCCGACGTATAGGCTCCCTTAGCAGTAACGTGACCCAACAGCCGTGTTGCGCCATGCTAGATCTCTAAATCGGCCTCGTTTTTGTCGCCGATCTATTCTACCTCTCTGTTTATCTTTTCACGTCGGCAGCGCGCTCAAGCTTCGTTGGCGAGTCACTCTTAAAGAAGGACCCTGTGTGTACAGGAGACCGTGCGCTGAGGAGATGGCGGTGGCTGTACTCTCCGCTCTTCTTTTAAGCACCGCCTTGACGACCCCGTAAAGTGAGAGACGTACAGTCGTCATTTGAGAGGAACGCCCTCTCTTGAGCGTGCGTTCATGTGTGCGTGTGTCCGTCAGTGGAGAGCAAAAACCTTTCGCAAAGCTCGTGGTGTCTTGCGATTCACGCCATTGATTTGACCTCGGCGTCCGCTGAGCGCCGTCGCCCCTGTCGAGTGTGTGTGTGTGTGTGTGTGTGTGTGTGTGTGTGTGTGTGTGTGTGTGTGTGTGTGTGTGTGTGTGTGTGTGTGTGTGTGTGTTTGTGTGTGTGCGCGCGTGCGTGCGTGCGTGCGTGTGTGTGTGTGTGTGTGTGTGTGTGTGTGTGTGTGTGTGTGTGTGTGTGTGTGTGTGTGTGTGTGTCTGTGTGTGTGTGTGTGTACACAGTGCTGCTGCTGAAAGGGACGGGAAGGTGGGGGGTACTTTTAATGGCGGCAGAGCTAAAGTCTCGCCCGAGGACCCCGTATGGGACCGGCGCGGCGCGATAAGCTACCCCGGGCCATTTTCGGCCTCCGCGAGGAAAGAAGAAATCGCCTCCGATCCGCCGAGGAAATAAAAAGGCGTGTCAATGGCGCACTTGCCACCCACTCGCTCGAGCGTGCGAGCTTCGTGAGCTCTCGATGGTGGCCGGCCTCGCGGAAACGACTGTTGCCGCGTTGGGGTCCACTACGAGAAACTGTCTCGGTACTGGCGATGGACGGCGGTCTGTGGGGAAGACCGTTGAGTAAAGTGAAGGAACACGCCTGCAGCTGCTTGTAGGGGACAGTTTCTAGGGTGTTTAAAATAACCTGAATTACACGCTACGTTGGTTAATGCTTCACATTTTCTTAGCGAAGTCTCCTTTGGGTGAATTTGGTGCTTCAAGAGGAGTCCCTCATGCCTGCATGACATTGGCAAATGAATGCCGGCTGTACCAGAGCAAAGTCTCTATCGGGTGAATATGGGATACTTGAAAGAGCCACCGGTGTATTCAAGCTTTGAAAAAAAAAAAAGAAAAAAAAAAAGCCGTCTGCACCAGAACGCAGTCTTCGCTGAATGGATATGAGGCACTGCGAAGAATCACCGGTGCCTGCGCGACGATGGAATGCCAGCTGTATCAGAATAATGAAGGGGTATGAATCATTTCCTGTTGCTGCCAAAATCTTGGGAGCCCCTTATGCTTCTCCTTGAAAGGACCGAGCACTGACCAGAATGAGTCGCGAATCTTCGGCGGTAATGAAAAGGTATTGCTTCATAGTGTAAACTAAAATGATATTGAAATATTAGACAAAGTCCGAAACCTAGCTGTCCGTTTTGTTTTAAATAATTACAGCCGGAGTTTCAGTGTGCCAACCGTGCAGAAATCGTTAGGATGGATTTCTCTACAGAAACGTAGATACATACTAAGGCTGAAGTTCTTCCACATCATATTTCATTCTAAAACAGGTATTGACCGTGACCGTTATTTATTGCCGCCAGACTATGTATAAGCAAGAAGGGACCACACAAACAAAGTAAAAGAAATAAAATGCAGAACAGACTTACCAAAAACGTCATTTTTTCCCCTAAAAATATTAAATGAATCGAATAAGTTGCCCCAAGAAGTTGTTTCATTAAAATGTAATGAAATGTTTGCCGCACTGCTCTAATGCGTGTGCTTGTGTTCGCTTGTATGAAATCATGCTGTATTATACTTTCTGTGTTATGTTCTTTTTCTCCTCCCAGCATGTAGCACTATTCATGTTGTAATACTACCTCCCCTCCCCCTTCCCCTCCTCCTCCCCCATTGTAATGCCTGTGGGTAATTGATAAATAAATAAATATAGTCTTAGCACTCTTAATAAGACGGTTGCAGCCAATCGCACAAGGCCTGCAGGTCCTGAGGGCATGTGTTATGACGGCAGTGCCAAGACGCTCTCTGTGCTCGGCAGATACACACACAGATGAGTGATGGGCCACACAAAGAGGATTTGCAAGAAGTTGAGAAGTGAATGTTGGCGCCAGGAAAGATTTTTCAGAGACATGTTACGGACTAGATACTGCTGCGAGAGCTCACGCATCAATCATCGCATCTTTCGTGAGTGGTGTGCGACTACCAACCAACTTACAGAATTTTTGTGGAACGCAGTTCGCCCATCTCTTCCCAAGCCAACAAGACGTCCGCACATTGGAAGAAAGCTCCTGATTCTTGGTGACATAACAGTGGATGCCGAGCAGGAAAGAACATTACTTCTGGGGCTCAAGTATTGCCTTGAATCTGGTATGAAAATTATTGAAAAGCTGGTATTTGCTCGCGGTGTATCGTGTAAAGCTCCGGCTGATGACAGAGTGAGGTGCGAGTCGAGTGCGTTGATGCGATTGCTACTTGTGCTCAGACAGGCGGGCAGCGTAATCAGTTTCTCACCCTAGTGCGACATGATTACGCACTAGGGTGAGACAGGCTTACGCGTCGTTGCAGTCAGATAAAGAAGGAATTTTTGTCGTACTCTGTGAAGATCAGTTCGCTGGTAAAGCACGGGAAGCGGTCATTTTAAAAGTGTTAGAAGGAACCCAATGAGGTGAAAGCAGAGGGCTGTAGGTTTACTACAAAGGCTAAACTTCGAAGGATTGGCTATGAAAGTTAAAGATGCTGAGGCCTCTGTTCTGAAAATTTTCTTTTCAGCTAAGACACATAAGCCTGATCTTCCGTTCAGAGCTACACTACACTTGACAGTTCGTTGCGTCTTCATACCTTTCGAAATATTTGTCTTCACTACAAGTAGCCAACCCCTTCCAGGTATACCTATACTCGGAAGCAGTGAAAATGTTTCTATTGGACAACAAATCTGTTCCCCACTCCGGGTTTAGTGTGGACGTGGTTGATATGTATTATTCGCTCCCACATAGCCAGCTGATGCGGTATGTGCGACAATGTATTTCAGAAGACCGTGACGAATGTTTGTTTCAAAATAACTGTGGAATTGCTGTCTTTTTATCTCGATAATACCTGTGTTGTGTGGGATGGTAAGATTTTTATGCCGAAATCGGGGGTGTGCATAGGGGCAAAAGTAGCCCCTATCCTAGGTAACATTTTCCTAAGCCAGGTTGATAAGAAAATAGAGGCTGATGTAACTGGAACTGTATCCCGCATTTCCCGCTATGTGGACGATTTCCTTGTGGTTGAAGAATCCCCGGAACCTGAATATGTGACACGAGTACTTGAAGTCGTCACAAGAAATGGTTCGGGACTGAAATTCACCCACTAAATTCCCCAGGAAGGTGTTCTTCAGTTCCTTGATTTAAAATTGACGTTTCAGCCGAACCATATCTGTCGGCAGTATTCTCTCAGAAGTGAGAAACACTTGCTGAATTATAAATCCTTTCACTCCAAGCTTCTAAAAACAGGTATAGTTAATAGTTGTTTAAAGATGGCAGTGCTAAAGTCCTGCCCTCATCAAATGAGCACTAGTGTCGCCACTCAGGTTAAGAGGTGTAAGGAAGCGGGGTACCCCGACGCTGTTCTAGTGTCTAGTGCAGACAAAGTTATCCGAATGTTAAAATGTTCAGAACGAGGTTCGGATGTGCAAAAGGTTCCTAAAGAAAGTAAGAAGGTGGCGGCTATGCCATATGTGCATGCTTTATCTCACAGACTAAAGATAGTGGGGGCTAGGTACGGAGTGGATGTTTTATTCTCAGCCCCTAACAAACTAAAAAAATTGGGGCTGCCGTTCAAAGGAAGGCTGAAGGACGCAAAGGAAATAAGTGCAACATTAATCATGTAAGTAGGTATGTTCTGTGTCACAAGGGTGTAGTGTACCAAATTCCGCTCTATTGTGGCCGTACGTACATCGGCCAAACTGGCCGAGGTATCAGCGTTAGTCTTATGGAGCATTGTAATGCATTAGACAAGCAAGCCAGAAACCTAGCCAAACATTGCTTTTCATGTCATTTTTTTGTAGATACAGAAGTGTTGTTCGTGCATAATGACCGGCGCACAAGAGAGCTGGCTGAGGCTTTCTATATCATCAGCAAAACAGACGGGTGTGTCAGCACGCCATCCGTGACTTTATCAGCCAGAGAAATGAGCCTACTTCATAAAGGTTAAAGGCTCATGTGCACACACATGTGATTTGTAATTGATTTTGGCCTGAGACGTACATCTGGGTTTGACGCACGTTTTTGACGCTGCGCATGTGCGCTGACTGAGTAGAATATAAATTGATGTGTGTTTTCCTAATAAAGACAGTTGTAAGTTCAGCGCCGTCGTTATGTGCCTCCTTCCCCTCGTCTCTGTCCTTTTGCGTTGTTGCTTAAACATGGATGATCACCAACTAGCCCAAACCCCCGTTCTTTTACAGCTATACCTTAAACAGATAATTGTAGGGCTAAAGGACGACACAGAGAGAGGAGAAGCACAGGGCGCCGCCCCTTTAGCGCTACATTTATCTTGATAAACTATGAACCAACAAGCCCACCTTGAAGGTTTCATAATTATAAGTTTCGAAGCATCTTTATGGCGTCCGTGTCATCACATCTAGACACCTTCGAAGAAGTCTAACGAGATGACGGGAAGACATGTCCAGCTGCATTCAGTAAGACATGTAGGTTTCCCCTAATGCAACAATAAAAGCTCGGATGCAAAGACATCAACAGATTCTAATGCTACCTCACTGCCAAAGCATAACGTAATCAGGCTTCCTTGTTAATATTTTCTTGTGATTGATATTTGCGGCGGTTATCGAAAAAAAAAAAAAAAGAAACTTAGTTGAGTAGTAATTTTTTTCTTCTGGAATCTAATTTATTACGAAGTAAAACTGAAGAAAACAACGAAATGCCGCCGTTGAAATCTGAGCCTGTAGCCTACGCATTTGGCGTAAACTGCTCAACCTGCACCTTTTTCTTGCGGCCTTAGTGCCATAGGTGGTGCGAGGGTTGTCACCCGCCTCCTTCCTCGTTGAATTACTCGCGCTTTAACTCAGTCGTTAGAGCCCCATAAGCCACATGTGAAAATTGTTAGTTCGCATCTCGTTTGCGGCAGGCGGCTGTTTTTTCAACATCCCAGTAAATTACATTTTATGCAAAGAGTAATTACACACCAAGCTTCACATCGATAACAAATAACAAAAAGACAGATTTCTAGCCTTAGTGTTCAGTAGGTATATATGTATAAAACGTGACGGATGCGGATCTTTGTTGCGTTCGTATACCGACATGAAACCGAACTTGAGGAATATTTTTACTGCAGTGAGTAAAACCAAAGCATGCATTGTGTTTGTACAAGGTTTCATTTCTGTCTAATGAATTAATGCTTGTGCAGGTCATCGAACGATACACCTTCCGTTCCATTTTTTTTTTTTTTGCTTGCAGATGCGTACGACACTGAACCGTTTCCGTAAAGAGAATCAGTGATAACGCCTAAGGATACTTTTTTAAAATAATATGTAAATAATACTAGAGCAGAAGCAACATCAATAGAAATATACATATTTTTTTGCCTCACTGTGTGTACGCGTGCTCTCGAAGTAGGGGGCTAAAGAATATATCGGAAATATAGGCAAGCTTCGCTGATGGTACATGCTAAATGTGCATTAGGCATTGTCATCTCGTTAATGGTCATTGGAAAACAAAATAATAGTGAACACATAAATAAATACAAAGCAGCGTTCGCGTTTCGTCCTCATGCGCGATGAAGCCGTGCTCCCGGACCTGTCCGCTACAAGCAATCCATATCCCGCCCGCGGATTCTGTGTTTTGCGAGTACCTCTTTTTTGCTGCCAAAGGCAGGTTTCGCTTACGGCTCATTGTCTTTTAATGTCTCACTGGCGTTGACCCAATTACTCCTGAGACTAGATGAGCCGGAAACCTTGACTTCACCTCCTTTCATGCGCTCGATAGTAGGAACTGAAGGCTGGGCTGAATCCGCGAGTCACGTGAACGTTGTATGTAGTTTTTTCCCTGCTGCTCTATCCCTGGAGCACAGAGAAGACTAAAGCAAAAGAAAGAAAAGAACTGCATAGAAGGAACGAGCATCTCAGGATTTTGCTTATGCACTTGTACGTGTCCTTAGACTAATAGCTGAAACCAACATCGGCTGCAATGAAATTCAATGCAGCAACAAGTGAAGCGCAGTACAGATGAAAAGGACGCGAGCAAGTATCGCCAAGCGAAGCGTTCGTTGTTGCCGTAACGACTTCCCTTTCTGAATAGACACTCGCGGAGAGGAGCACTCGAAGCGAATGACGAGCGTCGGGCAACGACATCCGTCGCGACGGTATAGCAGCATCGACTGCGCGTACACCCCTTTCTTCTTTCTTACTATTCTTCCTTTCTTTCTTCTCTTGTCATGTTCGTTCAGCAGAGACGGCGGGGCGTGTCCGCCTGAGTCGAACTCAATTTTTCGGCGGCGAAACCGATGTTTCCACTATTTGAGTTGTTGCTCTCGTTTTATGCTTCGCGCTCCATGCCACGCAGGCAGAGCCTTCACTGCGCTCAAGAGAGAAAGAAGTAAACTTAAAGCAAAAGTGTCCGAAAGGAGGTCAAGAAAGGATAGAGGGACACCGAAGGGATCGAGGGAAGGGGACAATAATCAGGGACAAACCAAACTGGCCGAGATGGGAAGATAGAAGAGTGTCAGAGAGAAGGAGGCTAGACAAAGAAAAGAAGAAAGAGAAAGGAGAAGCGGACAAAGTGGACCAAGGGTGAGGGCGAAGAACGTTTTACGATCGGCTGCCGTGCCACCATAGCAGTGAGTCGTAAAAAAGTAGTGGCGCGGGAAAGTAAAGAATCCCCGGGAGCGCCCCACGCGCGCGCGCTCGCGCTCACGTTTTGTGTTGGTCCCCGGAGTCGCCGTGGTCGTAAAGGTGCGCGAAGGGGGCAGCGAAACAGCAGCGGCGGCCGCGGCGACAACGCTTCCGAAGCGCAGCAGCGGCGCTCGCTAGCCCCGACTGAGCCCCCGAGGTGCTGCTCCCCCTCCCTAACTTCCACTTCCGCGCATCCTTTCCTCTTCTACTTCCTCTTCCCGAGAGTAAATAATGTTCCGGGCAGCGTTCCTCTTCCTCTAGGTGCTCACGAGCCCCCGATTCTCCTTAGTCTCCCGCCGTGCGCCCCACCGTTGCAGCCGGGTCACGTGATTGCCTGGCGCTCGCTGCCCCCCTCCCCCCCCCCCCTCTCTCTCTCTCTCTCTCTCTCATTCGCCTCTTCCCGCCTCCCCCAGCGGGACACCTTCCGATCCGATGGCTTCCATCCCTCTCCAACGCCCTCTCCACGACCACGCTTCGCATTGCCGCAGCCGCCCTTTGATCTTATTTTGACGGATTAGGGGCGGATCGCCCGCTGCGCGAACCGTATAACGGTCCTGCTCGGCCGCGGCTGGCTTTTCTTCAGGACCTGGCCGCAGCGAGTGCGCTTTGAGCTTCGGTATAGAGATTAGGACCGGCTCTGATTCGACCCTTGCTCCGATGGCGCGCCATGTCCCCTTTTTTTTATCCTACTGTTTTCTTGTTACGCCACCAAAGATGCTGCTTTTTGTGAGTTTGTGTCTATGTGTGCGCGTACGTATGTGCTAGTACGCGACTTAACGGCCTGTAATCAATGTTGCCCGCCGATTATACCGGCAGTCCTGCCGATGAGTGTTTTCCTTCATTTTTGCTTTATCTTTTTTATTTGCCGTCGACATGGCTATGCTTGGCCAGTCGGCTCTGATCACATGAGCGAAGCGTGCGGTGTAAGCTTCGAGCTGCTCATTAACCTCCTGGTCAGTCATTCGGCGACGTCACAACGAGCATGTATTGCTATCGGAGCATCTCATTTCTAGGACCAAGCCAAGGTGGGATCAACTGGTAGTAATACAAAATAGTCCGTTACCAATGAACACTGATTATCTGATAATGTGGTGAATTAAAAGGTGTAAACTCGAGGCAGACAGTGAATTCAATCGTGGGAAATAGGAATATTTGTTGCTATAAGGGACTTGCGATGTGCGCAGTGCATTGCAATGAATATCGACGGAAGAAACCTCTGTTCTTTAGTGAACAACGACTTCTGAAGCAAAAAAATAATAAGACAAAAAGTAAGTAGCTGCATTGTGAGGCCTATTCCATGTGAAATAAGCCGGGGCTCAATACGCTGCTTGATTGTACTCCGCTGAATGTACTGCTGGATGAGAGGAGAGGCTCCCTTCCACGCTGTGCTGTTTAAGCAACACGAGCAGGGATTCCAGCAGCCTGATGATATGAGGTAATCGTTTAAGACATGCAGCGTGGTCCTTTGGCAACTGTGTGATGAGGAGCGTGGGACAGACTCTCTTTCTCTCTCTCTCTCTTTCTGTCAAGCAAAGCCTAGTCAGTCGGAACTAAGATGATCCGTAAAATCTAGACCTTTACTGAAGAATTGCTAGACTACTTTGTAGACCATAAAACAAAATATGACTAATGATTATAGTACACGGTAATGAGAAATTTGAGCGGAACTCTTCAAACGTATTAGTTTTTAGTTTTGAATTATGCGCGTAAAAATTTGAGATGCGTTTCTATATAAGCCAAGCTAAATCTTCCTTTTCCGCATATTCCCCTTTAAAGGCCCAAAAAAAGCTATTTACAAAGTTACAAAACGCAAACGAGCGATAGGTATCCCATCAATTGTCACCACAATGCATAATTTTTTAAGCTAGCTTTTACAGCCCTGAAGATATGGGTGATCGAAAATGATGCTCGTCCTCTCCCTCCTCAACTCAGCCCTCGCCGACGCGCAAATAAAAAAAAAAAGAAGCAAAGAAGGCGTGATAACGCAAGCAGCTCAAAAAGTATCACGGTCGCCTAAGGCTTCATTTTTATATTTTGTAAGCTATATGAGCGTATCTACTGTAAGGAGGGCACGGACTGAATATTTGGTAAAATAGGTGTGCGACAAAACGCATGTAAACAAGCTGAAGTAGATGGTTTGAGAAAGTTTCACCTATGGTGGGCGGGATCACAGTGAAAAAAGAAAACAAAAGCAGAACGCCTGCCAGGAACGTAGAGAATGTATAGGGTTAGGACGTTGATGACACTGTATTCTTTAGAGGCAATATATTTGGAAGGATGGCTTGTGACGAAGCCCGTGAAAACGCTATGGCTGCGCTATTTTATTTATAACGGTGTACACGCAGGTGCAGTGTGCACGCATGCAGAAATAGGCACACGATCGCGGCAGTGGCGTTGACACGTACCGGAGAATAGAAAGTTCAACTGTTGCTTGGGTAAAAACGCACACGCGAGCGCGCAAACACACACTTCAATGCGCGCCAATAGCCAGCAGACAAGCACATTGTCTAGGAAAACAACTTTATGGCTAATCATGCCACTCTGAGGCAAATACATCATTGCGGTAAATACATTGTACCCTGTCCACGCCGTGGAGGCAGATGGACAGCATCTCAGTAAGATCCTCAGTTGACTAGTAGAAGGTTAAGGGGAGAAGGAGAGGGACGTATTATTTACAATATAATTTATGAGCTGGTGGGGACCAGATTCTCTGATGAAGTTCCCCATGTTGCATTTCTTTAAGGAAGTTCCCCATGTTGCTACCAAACAAGCAAAAAAGAGCCAATACAATTCCCCAAACCTACCATGACGAATTCCGAGAATTGTATGGCGAACTTTAGGAGGAGGACACAACTTCAATAGAGGTGCTCAAATTCTACTCCTTCGAATCCTTTATTCCTCCTCCTTCGTGCCATTCTATTTTCTTCTTCTCTTACATGGACGGCTTATCATTGGAGCGATCGGGCTCGAAATGCGGAGCGCCGCGGGTATCCCCAAAGCAACAAACTCTGTGCTTGCCACCCCGACCCATAGGCGCAGAGTTTGTCACCGTCGATCGGCGGGGCTGCGAATAACGACGATGGCAGCGATATACTACTTGTGCTGTTTCTGCGTGAGACAGACAGGGAGGTTGCTTAGCCAGGCATTCTCGCTCACAAGGACCGCTGGTGAACATTGCGATGGACGAAGGATGAGAGTGGTCGGCCGGTGTGTAGCCGATGGCTATCGCGTACTTTCCGCCCTCTTCCCTCCTTAAGCTAAAGCTACACACAACAAGGGCCACTCGTCGTGACGATTGCTTGCTGCTCGCTATACAGGCGCCTCGGATCTGATATCCCGAGGATATCCTCGGATGCTCCGGTTTTGTTTCTCTTTGTCTCCCTGTGCGCTGAACAAACCAAAGCCGGTCCTCACGGTTGCCTGCAAGAGCCCGCTAATCGCGCCAAGGAGATCACAATCAAAATACAGAGCGGGGGGAAAAAGCGAAGAAGCCCTGCGAAGGATTGACGGGTGACAGGCAAAGAGAGGAGCCGGAGATTTTGGGTCACTGATACATTAACACTGTTTCGTGAGCGCTGCAGCAGGAGCGGGATCCGAGGAGGAAGGAAGGGGGTAGGGGCGCTTTTCTTTTTTATTTTTCTGTAAGCAGGAACGAAGGTTCTTAGGAGGAAGAAAAAGAAGATCCAAAGGAGGGGGAGAGGGAGCCGCTGAAGAACGACGGCACGGCATCGCCGAAGGCGTTTGACTCCCGGCGCGGCGCTCGGCTTCCGCACCTCCGTTCTTTTGCGGCTCGCGAGCCGCCTGCTTATTTTTCGATTCGCTTGCTATACTATACAGCTACGGCAACTCTTACTGCACAGCCCCAACCCCGTTTCGCCTTCTGCCCTTCGGCAGTCTCACCCGATCCGCCGCCGTCATTGCTCCGGCGTCGGGATCACGGGCCGAGCTTTGTTTCATCGCACTATCAATTATGTCCTTGGCGCAGAGTGGGAAAAAGGGTGAAAGGGTAAACGGAGGCAAAGAGAAAAACCGAGTTCAAGGAAAAGGGATTCGGGAGCGCTTTTATGGAAAGATGCCTTCCGAGCGTGCCTTTCATTCTTTTTGCGTTTCTCAACTCCCTCTTTCTCTCTTTCCTTCTTATTTCCCTTCCTGCCTCCTCCCGAAACAGGAACCATCTCCACCCTCCCCGCCCCCCGCTCCCGCACGCACGCACGCACGCACGCACGCACGCACGCGCACGCGCACGCACACACACACACACACACACACACACACACACACACACACACACACACACACACACACACACACACACACACACACACACACACACACACACACACACACACACACACACACACACACACACACACACACACACACACACACACACACACACACACACACACACACACACACACACACACACACACACACACACACACACACACACACACACACACACACACACACACACACACACACACACACACACACACACACACACGTTCACTTTTCTTGCCTTTTTTTCTTGTAATTCGCCTTGAACTTTTGTGGCGAATCCTGAACGATTCGTTCCTTTTTCAGCATATTTTGTTAATGACGTTTCTTCGAATGATGCCTTATGTAACTTTCGTTATCTGCTTCTCTCGATGTTCCATTTTGGATCGTATTTCAGGGGGCGCGTTCGTCTCGCCAAGGAGGCTTTAAGACTTCGCTGTTTTGTGGCGCAGTTTTTCGTTTCCGGTTAGTTCGGTCTCCTTCCTGAGACTTAAAAGAGAGTTTGCGTGCCTGTCATTGAGGGCAGGGATGTGGATTTAGAAAGCGGCTCTCGTAGAAGGACGCTTTGTCTTTTGAGATTAGAGCCCCGTATAGCTGGCTCTTCTCCGTCTTCTCCGAAGTCTAGAGAAAGGGCTAGGCTTCTGTAGTACGCCTTTACCAGGAATAAGAGGGCCATGGGACAATCGAAAGCTAAATTTGCGTCTTGTGCTCCGCTAAGTTCAGTGGCGCTGTAGGTGCTCAACTTTGGTTATAGTCAACAGAACTTTTCTTTTCACGGCTTGTCATCACGATGGGATAGCACCAATGAAAGGAACTGGAGAAAAATAAAGACCAAGATAGCTTTCAAAGCAAGTCCGAAATCAACCTTAGATTTTTTTTTTTCTTTTTGGCAGATGTCCTACCCTACTTTGATTATTAATTCGTTAACACAGTGATTGAGAATAGTGTATTGAGAAATTGTTTGTATTACACTGCATAAGTCTTGCGCAAAGTTTGTCGCGCTTTGGTATTTTAGTTCCCACAATTCGAAAGCCACAGATTCATCTCAAAATGGGAGCTTGAAATGCGCACTTCATGCACTTCTATTTCTCTCTGACCCCTGGTACAAAACATGGGCAGCTTTAATTCTTTCGGTAATATTCTCCGCATGATGACGGAAGAAGCTGAGCTCGGTGGACCCTGGAGATCCGTGATTGGCTTGACGACGCTTGACGCGACTTGACGTCGCGTGACAAGAGTTGTCATGCGACTCAAGATCTTGATCGTAAAGTTCCATAATAGGAGAGTATAATTTATTTACCCCCCCCCCCCCCCCAAAAAAAAAAAAAAAAAAAAAAAACTGCACAATTCGCATAAAAGAGGCGCGACATTGTCTGGAGAAAAAGCAGTGAACTGCCTATAACACCGGCATTTCTAATCACTCGTTTTTCGCTACGTTTGCAGGGATGGCGAACCACTTGAAAGAATGCAAAAAAAAAAGTATTAGTAGAGTTATCACTTCAAAAAAAGTGAAATAGAAAAGGGTGAAAAAAGAAAAGGAAACCTGAATTTGGGTACCAACACCACCCCCTGAACAGAAAGCGACTGCACATGCACTTTTGATATTATTCTGTGAATTTTATTTCGGTCACAAGCAGTCTAACACACACAGAAATATTATTTTGCTGAAAACATATTGCCGTCAGTCAGCCAACTAAGATGATGTGAGGGCATGTCTTTTTCTTAACCATCTTTGCTTGTCTATTGCTCGGATCCTGAAAAGAAGTCCCCTTATTCTCTCTTACAAACCCCTGAATAAAGATTTTTATTTCTACTATTGCTGCTGGTTCCAGGTTGTGCCATAATGTTTGTTCTCGATTCCCATATTTCTTGTGTTCCCCCTCGTTCTTAAGGTAAAAAGAAAAAAATAGGCAGAGTGAATTATAGAAATGATGAAAATGAATTATGAGGACGCTTATAAGCTTTGCTTTAAGAGCAGATGCGAGCGACAGTGCCTTTAACACTGCCCTTTCATTCGTCATTCCGCGAATTTTTAAGGAAGTTTTTCTTGCTCGAAGCAGTGAAAATTTTCACATTATTATCACTGCACCATCCCCATCCGAAAACACACGTTAGTGAGTCATATGCACCAATGCTTTCATTAGGTACTGCTCTAAGACACATGAAATCAACCAGCGTTCGTTTCAAGAGCAGTACACTTCGGTGTGGTCAGAATATGCTGCCCAGGAAGGGCCGTCTAAGTGGCTACCGTATCTCGATGCTTGTGTGTGCCTCCCAGAATTTTGACATTAGTGATGGTAGGGAACAGCTGTGGTATGGCGGGCTCACATTACGTTGGTGATTTGAGGCATGAATTGTTCGGGTTCCTCATTTTCGGAAGTTTTCCCATGCAGTAAAGAAGCAAATTAAAAAAAAAAAAAAAACATTTCATGGGCTATGCTTTTCGTGCCCACTTACCATGCGGTGGTCTTGCGCTCTATATTCAATGACGTCAAATTTCTTTTATTGCATTGCCTATTTTTCTGACACGTTCCTGAGTAGCTGTTTCCGATTCTGGGCTATAGGGAAAACTTTTAGCCTGAACGAGCTCAATACGCTATCGCGTAATAACTGTAGGAAACGAAAAAAAAAAAGACCAATGAAGCAAAAATTGGGACACACAGAAAGGAGATGAACAAAGAAAGAAGAAAATAAACAAACAAGAAAAGGAAAAACGAAGAAATGAAAAAAAGAAAGTAATCGAAACGAAACAAAAAGAGGGCTATAAAGCTAAAAACAAATAAATAAACAATGAAAATAGAAGGCTGGGAAAGATGATAAAAGAGAGCAAAACACAGAAAGAAAGAAAAAAGGAAGGAAGGAAATAAATAAATTGTAGAAGAAAGTATAATTTACGATGTCGAGGTCGGACAGGAGGACGAGCAGCGGGGCGATCTAAACCAGACCTAGAACTCTATTGCGTACACAACGTCCTGAATGATGCCTCAAGCAGTGCATGCCGCTATAGGCTCTGCAGGCTGGGCACTTGTGCATAGTGAGAATCCTAAGATAAGTGTCGTCACTTTGCGCAATGAACGGCAAGTACTTGCAGTCATGCGGCAGAAACAGCAGCGACGGTGTCGACCAGAGCCAGTACTACAACGCACTCAACAGAAACTTCAAGATTTGCGGGAGATAAGTGAGGCCTTGTGCAGTTCGCTCGTTGCGCAGTTCTCGCCTCAGGAACTGCGGCGTTCAGTTTTCCTTTTGAGAAAGATTGGGAGACAGGGAGCGGCGACGCGACGAGGTTGAGCGGTGAGGAGAAAAGGTGACACGGTCATTAGCGACGGAACTTGAAAATGGATCGGCGGCTGCGTACTGATTTCGGGGCTGCCAGGAAGCCGACATTCGGGGCGGCATAGAATCTTTGGGAGGGCGATTTCAGCAGTACCTGGCAATATGGCCAGGAAATCCTCAGGAACAACAGTAGGCACAGTCATCACTTGTTTGCCAATGATTGCGGAGCTACGGACGAGGCGAAACCAAAGGCTGTGGCGCATGAAGAAATTCCTGTGCAGGCCCTGGAGGCGTAGCATACACCAAAAGGGTGGACTTGGTCGGGCAGCGACGGCAGCGGAGTCAGTGGTGCGACAGGAGCGGTGGCGCATGTTATCGATGGAGCGGCAGGGGCGTCGGCGTATGGGCTCAACGGCGGGCTGAGGGATGGGCGCTGGCGGAGGGAGAAGGGCCTCCGCCACGCGGTCAGAGAGGACCTGTGGAAGGGGCGCCAAATTTCGGGACAGTTCGCAGTTTTATATTTGACAAGTAACTTCCGAACGAAGTCTTTGAGCTACTGCCGCAGCAAGGGGCTCCCAGATGTAGCGGAGGGGCCAGCAAGTAATTCGACAGGCGTGGGAAGTTGTCGACTGAGGAGTAGCTGCAACTCATCGTAGGTCTGGCAAAGGCTGGCAACTTGGGCAACAATAGTCAGATCCCGTGACAATCACAACTGAAAGGCGTCATATTCGATGCCCTTCATGATGTGCTTGATCATTTCTGCCTCGGATGTCTGGGTATTGACGCGACTGCAAAGATAGGCCACATCTTCAATGTAGCTGGTGAATGTCTCGCCGAGCCGCTGTGGTCGGTTGCGCATGGAGTTGTTCGGCGCGGAGCTTGCGGGTAGCAGGACGACCAAATACGTTTGTAAGATTCGACCTGAACGAGTCCCAAGTCACGAGGTCGGCTTCTTGGTTGCAATACCACAGGTTCGCAACTCCGGTCAAATGAAAGATAACGCTCGTTAACTTCGTGGCGCCGTCCCACTTGTTGTATGAACTCACTCGCTCGTATGAAGCAAGCCAGTCGTCACAGTCGGTGTCGTCAGTCCCACTGAAGAGGGCGGGGTCTCGCTGGAGTAGGGATCAGGAGTATTAGACCGGCGAGGTGACCGGGGCGGCCGCTGGGTGGCCGTCTTCGGTCATAGGAGTTACCGGCGGCGTGCGGGTGCGAAGCTCCAGGGTGAGGCGAGGATATCAAGCCGCACCTCCACCAAATGTAGAAGGAGGTTTAATTTACGACGTCGAGGTCGGGAAGCAGGTCGAGCAGCGGGGCTATCTAGAGAAGGGAGGCTCTGGGCGATAGCAATGCGACAGACTGCGTCTTCGTCAGCGTCTAGGGAGGGGTCCGTCTTCTTCACAAAACATAATTCATACACCCAAGACGCGCCAAGTATCGCTTTTCTGGTCGCATGATATTGATGGCTTAGGGAGCCTACAGCGTGTCAAAAGTCGCAGAGACACGCGCCAAGCGCATCGACTCTCCTAGAAAGAACGACTGCGTGCGCTGAGCAGAAAAAAAAAAAAAACAAAAAAAAAACAGGTGTGACGGTATTTATTATATACTTGATGTTCTTACCTTATCGGCGCCTCCGTTCGCAAATAATAGGAACCTGGGAATAGATTACTTAATATGCGTGGTTGACAAAGAACCTTATTATTGCCACCCGGTCGGTCCGGTAATTAGCGTAATCACCGTCGCAATACCTACTTCAAGAATGGCGCATAGCTGCCGCTAACGTGCTCACTGAGGACCTGTTTTTCTTAGTTCCGTTAGCGAAACTAGATTATTTTTGTCATTAAACCATGTATATTATAATGCCAAAGGAGGATCAATAAGTGCTGCTATTGCCAGTAAGCATGTATTGCCGGCTGCCAGAATCCTTATGGTATTCAACAAAGGCGTGCGGTTCTGTGCAGTCGTGCTGGGATACGATTAAATAACTGACTAGCTCTTGGCCAACATTTCAAAGCTGGGCTTTCCAGCTCAGATGCATGGTGAGACAGCGAGCTTGTTGCAGCCAGCTAGATGCTTTATTCTTCCTCTTTAGTTAGCTATTAAAACGTAAGCTGACAGGACATGGAAAGGCTATTTATTCCCGCTTAAATCTGTGCACCAAGCAATTGACCAAATTACGTCGGTCGTTTTCCGAAGGTTTACGTGAGCACTTTGCCCACAAATTTCGTACGAATGTCACAAAGCGTCGCGTGGATTGCTCCCAGCGTTGCAAATTAAGTCATAGTCATCGGGGACGAGATATGATGCTTCTGATAAATTAAGGCGGCTGATGATAGCTGGCGCGCAGCTCGCTTTGACTGGTTTTTCGACTGTGTCCGATTACTGCGTAGCGCGCTCGTTACGTTTTGCTCGCGTATGTTGCCTCGCACGTCAGGACAACGTGTTGCAATTGGCTTCCCGCGGGAACCTGGAATAGCGCTCTAAGCTACCGCAGCTCGAACGCCTCGCATGAAGTAAGGGGCATAATTTCATGCATCAGCTTTATTTGTTATTAAACCTTTTTGGCTGCTCGAGCTTGCTCATTATTCTTGCTGCTTGTTTTTCTCTCCATTGATTACGACCCAATATGCGTGGCTTCCTGTGTAATTCACTTGGAAGTGCAAGAAATTAGCCATAGCACTAATTTTGTGAGATCCGCAGCATGTGGACGAAACTCACGAGGCGCGATAGCTGCTGAAGCTCAGGGTACAGTTTTGGGTTCCCGCGGTAAACAAACAGCAACGCGTTGGACGTGCGATTGAAGCTGCATATTCTAGCAAAACACGAATAAACCGAAGACATACCCTATACATAACCAGCGAGCTGCCAATGCGGCGATCGGGTATAGTCGAAAAAGGAGTCAAAGCGAGCTGCACACCAGATAACTTAGCCGTAAACATACTGAGAGCGTTACTCACACCCATGGTGCTCGCACCCGATGACTATCGCGTCGCAGCGCGGGCGTCAGTCCAAAACACGCTTTCCGTAATTCGTGTTAAGTCTATGGGCGCCTATGGGTCCAGTACGCCGCATGATGCATAAGAAGCTGTTTTGTCTCCAGGCCGCACTTTGTGGTATATTCGCATTTGCACAGCGATGCCTTATAAGGTTTTAGCGTGACGTATACTGCCTGGTGCTACCGCTTACCGCAGCCCCGAGGCTCCAGACGCAATCGCAGCTGGTCGGTACCTAGCCGGTTGTTTCCTTCTGCGCATGCTCAAAGACAAATGGTGACCGTTATGTGCGGAGGCATCAGGCGCTGTAGGCTGCGCTACTCTCTCTATTTGTGTCGCGAAATTGGCAGCAAAGAAACATGACAGCGGATCTCGAGACATCCACAGGTCCCAGCGAATGTTTATAGTTCGCTGTCTGAAATAGGAAACTTGTATTAGTGCCAAGGTAAATACTTGTCCACGACGTTTAATGAGCTTTCGCCAGTGGCGTCACTATTCGTCGCTTTATTCTCCGGAGGAGATGGGGAGGGGGGGGGGGGTTAAATGAGTTGCGAAGCTCAGGCAACCAGTATGGGTCTGATGTCGCAGTACGGCTCCTGCGTCTGCGTGTGCAGGAACTGGGCGCCCGTTCCATTGGCGCTGGGCGACCGGAAGCCCATGCGCCCACAGCCTCGAGGCCCG
>NC_139345.1:11351634-11494134 GCF_055883805.1 Amblyomma maculatum
AAGATGGGGCTTCGGGTTTTGCGCATCTCCGGTGCGTTCCATCTCGTCTCCTTTTGTGCTTCCTTTTTTTTCTCTCTCTCTTTTTTTTTTTTTTTGAGCTAGTCCGCTGAACACCGCTCAGGTTTTGTTCACTATAGATGTGTATGCATTTTTGCTCATACAGTATGATATGAACAAATGAACATATTTTTCCACGCACAACCCACATTCTCTGTCGGTCATCTTTAGTGCGCCCAGTTTTGTTCCACAAAATTTTACTGCAATGATTGCTGTGTGTCTGTCGCTCTAGCTTTTATTGTCGCTGCAATTATACCACCGCGCACTGCTTGTCATAAATGTTCGCACTGGCGCCAACTATTTCAGCTGCTCAGTCTGTAGAATGAGGAGCGCGCGCACACACTATTAAGACTCGTGTCTGCTCCCGCCATCCTTAATTAAGAACTTGCAACAACTGACGCCAGTGGTTCGTGCAATTAAAAAGAGAACAATAATTTTCCGATGAAGAGCCTAACATGTGTTAGACACCCCGCAGCTTTGTGTGCTGCGGTCGAGAAAAATAAAATTAAACGGTCAGAAAAAAAAAAATAATACTGGCCTCAAAACAGCGAAACGAGACTAGCCGTGACCAGAGGTCCTAATTAAGCCTGGGCATTTGCTCGCTGGTCAGATTATCCGCCACTGTTACGCTAGTACAGATTATTTGGATTCGTAATTTACTTTCTTCTTCAGACTTGATGCGGTTTCTTTACCTCGATATTGTGATGTTTTTTGCATTGTTTTGCGTAGTGTTAAGAAGCCAATTAGATATTGTTGGCGCTTTGAGTTAACACGCGAACACTTAGTAGAGAAATGGTAGCGCTAATAGGACGCCCGATTGACGCTCATATCGCAAAGCGTACTGGTATCGGGTGAGTGCAGAGGACAAATGTCTAGCGGAACCTTAAAAGTAAAAGTGGAATAAAAGATTCCACTCTGATATTACCACAAAAAAATTGCGTTAAAATGCGGAGAAGAACTGCACCAAAGAAGAGAAGGCTTGCAATGAAACATAGTAGTGCTCTATTGTATCAGACTTCTGCTTTCTTCGCGCCCCCCTATGGGCGATTAAAAGTAAACGTGCCGCACTGATGGAGAGTTTTAGCAAACTAAGTATCGCGTCATGCTCTGCGTGACGCAAACGTAGCGTCGCTGCGCTTGCGAGCACACGTGTTCAAATGGTGCCGTGCCGTGCTCTGTTCTAAGATTTCGTCCGCCATAACTATTTAACAGTGTACTCAGTGGCCTGTTGAGCGGTTGTATCGTTTTGAATTTTTGGCGCCATGTTGTTTGTATGGTGACGTCTTTTCATAAGTCTCTATGAATGCGTCTATTAAATTTTTTTTTAGGATGAAAAGCTAACTCATGAGGATTATCACTCTCGTTTATCTACCACCTTTTATGTTCATTAGAAGTATTCGGAAATGCTGTTGACGATCGCCCACACTACTTATCCACCCTTCTCGTAGCACACTTTACAGGTTTAAGAGCAAAAAGGGGATTTGAAGAAGATAGCGTTTCGGTTGTTCTGACTAACATTAATGTTGCCTCAGACATCGATCGCCAGTCGTAAAATGCCAGAGTTTGGTCCGAGCCTGCTCAAGACTGCGTGCACCCCAATAGATTAGCCAGAAAAAACTGCCGCCTACGTGACAGTGACGGTAACCTCTGAAAATGTATCCCCCCCCCCCCCCCTCCCTTTTCCTCAAATAAAATTCGTTTTATTAGCCAAGCAGAATCTGCGAGTATATATGCTTGTTGCCAACTCGCCTGTGACGCGGCCGATCTTCTCGCAGAGCCTGTGTATGATGGAGGTGGCGGCGTGTCCAGCCGCGTGCGCTCCAAGGCCCAGACCAACGATATGGACACTGCCCATTCGCAGGCCTCGCTTGTCCCTCAGCCGATGTAAGAGGCAGGCCAGCTTGCGCCCCACAGGTCTCACGTGAGAGGCTGCCGTCCAGTAGTTGCGCGACGCGGCTCGCCGCCAGCCCACCAGCAGTACGCTGTTGTTTTTGTCCTGCACATGCGTGTTTCTTCGTCACAAGGTGTCGCAGGGAGGATGAGTTACATATGAGGACTGGACTGCATATAAGTGATTGGGAAAGGAAGGCTCAGGCCCCCATAACACAAAAAAAGGGGGGGGGGGGGGGAGGGAGGCGTACACCAGTTGAGCACTCATCTCAAGCAGCTAAAACATGTAAGTGATGAGTGAAGATGATTAAGGAAGGAAGAGAAGCAATTCAGAAATGTGTTGAAGTGGACGTGGCGGAACGCGGTACTGAGTGGGGGGACAGATCGTTCCATCACCCTACACGGATGAGCTGGTATATGTAACTCTGACAAGTATTGCTTTACCTCTAGCACCGCGCTACAGTAAAGCTCTCTTCCTTTACCTTGACCTCTATCAGTGCTGAGTGGCCGCTTGGGAACGACAATCAAGTCATCGGTGTGCCAAGCCATATACCGACAAGACTTGTCAGCCATTTGCCTGCTTTGAACTCCGAGCGCTTATTCCGCTCAAAATTTCTTGTCTGCGATATGTTACGTACACGCTGCCATAGTTGCGTTGGGGCTGACTAACACGTACCCTCGACAATAAGCTTCGCGTTAATTTTTTAATACCCAGGAAGGTATAATGTGGGACACTCGCTGCCGCAAATCGAAAATGCAGACAGCCTCTTGCGACTTGTGTTTTAACTAAAAATCAGCTATGATGAAGAACACATTTTAATCCAGGAATGGACACCCTGCTAATTTTCTAGTCTTCAACAGCTGCTTCTTTGTGTTTGAATTTGCGCTTTATGGAAACTTAAGAAAAGTACAGCAACACCCACCTCGTTCAGCAAAGCGTCTTTAAGCTGCTTTGTCCACTTTTCTGAGGCACCCTGTCCAAAGTCGTGAATGATCACCTTCAGCTTGCTGCTTGGGCTAAGGGGCGCGGCCTGAAGCGATTTGGTGTCGTTCGTAATGGAAATAGCGGCAGTGGAATTGTCGCGAGTGTAAAGGAGGAAATTCACGGATACTCCTTTCTTCGATGGTGGAAACAGCCCGGTAAGGAGACCGGCTCTTCGGAAGTAATCAGAGTCGATGCTCTGATGAGGAAGCTTTTGCTGCTTTATGAAGTTTCTAATTTCAGCGACAGTCCTGTTGAGTTCTTGTGGAGTCGTTGTCGAGTTAGGCAAAGTAATTGCTACTTTTTCTTCAAAATATTTCCACTTAGAAAACAGCTGTCTAGCGTCGGCTTCAGACAGAAGAGGTGGATGGTTTTTGGGCAGAACCATTGTGCAGTTGCTTGGAACGTAATCTGAATGGCTTATGCATGGTTTGGAGTAATTTTGTATTTCAGAAAACGCTGTCTTGGTCGTCAGCGGGCCGATGCTTTTTGCAGTAGTGCCTCGGATTGCGGACGCGGTTCTTCTTTTCTTGCCGCTATTC
The DNA here is from genome assembly GCF_055883805.1 of Amblyomma maculatum. Classification (NCBI taxonomy): domain Eukaryota; kingdom Metazoa; phylum Arthropoda; class Arachnida; order Ixodida; family Ixodidae; genus Amblyomma; species Amblyomma maculatum. The sequence goes on from NC_139345.1 coordinate 11,355,106, forward strand.
GTAGGCGAGGAAAGTAAAGTAGTGTTCTTTTTCGACTCCTGAGTTGTGCTCTTATTTTTGGAGCTTTTGCTTCCATTGAGACGTCGTGCTATAATTTCTACCGTTCCTGCATAGGTGATATTAGTTTCCCTGACTTTAAGAGTGCCGTTCGCTCTACGCTCGTTCGGAGCACCTCTCCGTCCACTTCTGCCCTTACGGACATGGAGTCGCGAAGAACTAATGTTTGTTTCACTGGACACTTTCTTTCCCTCAACCGACGCTGGAGCTGCAGTTATTGCTCTTGTTGAATTCGTGGTATTCTTTCGCCCAACGACGAGAGTTTTGTTCGCAAGTGTCAGTCGTGAGGCGATCGAGTACTTTTTGCGTTTCCTTCTGGCATCTGTGAGAGTAAGGTTAGCCATCTCCTCCTCAAACGTGTTTTGTACAGAACCTCGCGGAGACGCTAATGTCATGTCCTCTGTTACGTTCGCGACTTCGTCGGCCACGAAGGAATCATCCACAATCGGAACGAGAACCCGCCCTTTAGATAATGACGTGTTCTTAGTTGTTGCCAGCTCAAATCCCAGGTCTTCGACGTCGATCATTAGGTCCCCATCGGAAGTTGCGTTTCTTTGAGCCGGCAAATGAGTAACTGCCGATTTGCGCGCCTTTACGCTGAGGTTGTCCTCTTCCTCACCCACTTCTTTTGAGTTACCTTCGACAAACATTACGCTCGAATTCAGTACTTGCTCGTCTTCCAAAGACATGCTTACGTCTACCATGTCTTGCTCATTTTCTAGTTCTTTCAGTTTAGATTCAAAGGCACTCTTTTTTACGAGCCGGCTTACTTCCACGGCTTCTGTAGTGTCTTCGTCGATCACCCTTTCGTAAGGCTGGAGCGGCTCTAGGGCCAGTGCCTCTTCCAGGCTCAGAGAAGTGGAATCGTCTTTGCTATCTTGCTCACTTTTTCCTCTGGCCTTGTCAGATTTTATCCGTGGGAGTGGCAATGGCGTTTTCGGCTTTGGAGGAGATGACGCCGGCTTCGGCATAGCACCTGGCTCGGATACTATCTTCACACCGTGCTTGTGCTCTGTCGAGACGGGGGGCCTCATATCGGCGGGCTCGTCGCTCGTCTTCGTTGACCTGGTGCTTCCACGTCTCCTGGGAGCCTGCGTGCCTCGGCGCGTATGTCTCGGCCAGTCTTTGCTACCAGGGTGCCTGAGGGGCCTTCTGGAACGTACTTGCGGAAGAGGCCCAGAGGCTGGCTCAGAGCCGTGTTCAGACTCTGGTCTCGCTGTCCTGGGTTTATATTGGCGACGGCCAGGTCCTGACATTGGCCACGGGCTCACTCTACGGCGAGTTTCAATTCTTTTGTTCACACTTAGTCTCGTAGGTTTCTCCCACTCAGAATCTCTGCCCGCGTGATGGAGGGACTCATCCTGATCCTCGAATGCTGTGCCATTATTGCTACTCGTTCTTACGTCGCTCTCCGGTGGTTCTTTCTTTCGTCCTTTGATCGCTTTATCTATATTTCTCATCCTGATGTCATAGTCTCCGCGTATCTTGTACACTCTCGCGTGGTCGTAGTTTAGGTCCGGCTGCTCCATTAATGGAGCGGACATGGTTGTTGGTGGGTGCTGAAGTAAGTCAGCTATATTGATGGTGGCAGGCTCGTATAGAGGTAAGAAATCATCCCGCTGTCCGGAAGTCTTCTCGCTATTAAAGGGAGGCTGTGGAATACTTGGGGCTTGGTTTTCTTTCTCAGATGTCATTCCATCTGACGGCATGGAGAAAGCTGCGTGACAAAAAATCAGTGTTTGTAAAAATACTCGCCGTTTGTTCGCTGCTAATTGCGCTAGAACAGATAAAAAAAAAAGTGGGCTACTTGACTGTTTCAGTGTGAAACATGAGACACCGGTAACAACACATCGCATAAGACAAGAAAGCGTGGGTTCCAGCACTATCACAGCAGTATCATACGAGTGGCAATATGTGCTATAGAAAATAATTTTTGGCCAAGACAGTTATGGCTCGTAGACTCGCCAACTATTACGAATTTCGCAGACTTCTCTCTGCAATTAGTCAATAATTTTGTTTCCCGACTGGGCAGTCAGCCCCGATTTTGGGTCTGCTTTTATTTACCAAATGATTTATAATTATAAGTAACTTATGCTAATTTGAGATAATTACGCAAGGTCTAACTTTTAGAAAACTTTTCTCTATTTGTTTCGTAGCTGCATATAGATGAAATATTTCGTTTCCCTAACATAAAAATGAAAAAACAATGACGTTGATAACTTTCGGCGCAAAAATGCGAAACTGAAGGTAACTTTATCACATATGCGATTGCAAAGAGATCATAACACCATTGCCTCAGTGAATCAAAGAGGTGTGCAAATAAAGATGTAGAAATGATTAAAATAATGGAAGAATGTTTGCTGGCTCCAAATTCGAAGTATGCGCTGCAGCGGAGCCGCCTAATCTGAGCACTATTAGCGAGACTGATCAAGACCCACAATTACAATCTTAAGTGTCCTGTGAATGTCAGTTGATCTCTTTTGATCCAGATTATAAGGTTTCTCATTTCATCAAACCTTGTGTCGCTAAATATTGCTTAACAGGAGGAAATTTCGGTCATGCAAGACCGATTTTGGGGCTGTTCATGCTGTAATCTCGAACGCATCTTGTCAGTTTTGCCTTTAGCAAACCCAAGAGATACCAAGAGTGACTTCATATTAAGTGTTCTGGCAAGCAAGCCAGAATGTTGTCTTACCTAAAGTGGCTGCAAACAAAGTGACGAGCATCCTTGGTTGCTCAGGGAACCTGAAAAATGGCAATTTGAATGCGCACTGAAGTTCTTCTAAACAAAAAAATTAGTTATGGTTTAGCTCTTGTTAACCCTAGTTGAATTGGGAAAGCAACGGCTGAAGCTTCTTTTGCCTGCTACATTATTTCCCAACCACGCTGTATCAGGATAAGGTGCTACGTTATTGGGGACACTTATGCTCATCCTTTAAGGGTATGACGCGAGAGCGTAAGCTACCGGCCCACATAGAAAGTCACGCTTCAACCAATCCGTATGGACGTGCCTACGTGTCGCAGGGGTAACGGGAATACAAAGAGTTCAGTCAGGCTGATTCTGGTATCACCCTCCCATGTGAAAGGAGCGATCCATGTTGGCAGCTCTTGCCCCTGGCATAGGGGTAACGTGAATTCAAATGTCATGGCAGACTGATTTTTTTATGAGGAGACTGTAGCTACGCCCTGAAGAGGCGTAGCTACCTCTTCACGACATAGATGCGGCCACCCGAGGTCTCCCTTAGGCCGTCGTATTATTGCTTTCGCCATAAAAAAAAAAAAAAAAAAAAAAATCCGCTCGTCAGAAAAAAAAAAATTAATTGTGGTTTAATTCTGGTTAATCCTAGTTGAATTGCGATAGCCACGGCGGAAGTTTCTTTTGCCTGCAACGTTATTCCCCTATCCCGGCCAATCATTGTAAGGTGCTACATTATTGGGGACACTTAAGCTCATCCTTTAAGACTTTGACACGCGGGAGTGTAAGTTACCAGTCTTCTTCTTCTTCTTCTTCTTCTTCTAGTCCTCCTCCTCCTCCTCGGCTGTTCAAGGTCAAGCGTGGCCTCCGCCGGGACCACGCGACGGCTCGAAAAAAAAAAACTTCTCTTTAATGCTTTACTGAACTTGGCCGTTCTTCAAAGACAATGGACATTGCTCTTCAGTACTTCAGGGAAAGAAAGGAGGCGTAAGTCACACTTTCTTGGGCTATTCTCCCTACAGTTTCCTATTCTAGCTGCCCAAAGATCTCGATCTTCCTTATTCGTTATCCTCTCGCTTCGCGTCTTCATAGAGCTACTGGCGCTTTTGTTCTTTAAAAGTGTATGTCCACATCAGCACCATGTATGCAAAAAAGATGAGCCTGAACTGACACCTCTCTTAGTTGTCATTTGAACGTCTATGAAATCAATTTATTAGGGCAATATACTGGCAGTGCGTTTACGAAAAAAATTCAAAGCTGTCACGGAAGTTACCTGTCGGGTGTTATGAACACCTGCTTATTAAACCGATGTCGTTCTTTCCATTCTCTCAAAATGAAGACAAAAATAAATTGTTAAAGAGAAAAGGAATATAAACTATTTTCCCCCGCTTACTTCAAAATTTGCATCAACATGAACAAGCAGGTAGCTATTTCGGCATGCCATAGTACGGCAAGTGCGGTCATCTGGCGTTTATTGAGCAATCTAAGAGGCGAACATGAGCTGTGGCGTTAGCTACACCTGTTAGTGCTGAATTAAGTTTACCATCGATGATCTGCTAGAAGCAGCGGTTATGGTCAGGCTTGCTCTATCACTTCTTTTTTTTTTTTAATGCAATTTTTTAGGTACCATTTGCGTTCACTGCTGCCACGTTGATTTATTGTTTTACATTCACAGTTTTACTGTTGGAAAGCTCTTATTTCAATTTGTAGTCTTTCACGTGTTATGGTCTGTATTTCATGTACTTTGTGAGCCGCTCACCCACAGGGCGTTTAAGTCCTTCTCGGTCTACCTTTTAGCATACTTAGCACCAAACAGTGCATGTGAAAGCAAAGCACGGCTAATTGTTCTCTCGAACGTCTTTCTCTGTTCTGCCATGGACGATGCTTAACGAATACAATTAGCTCATGCCTGTGCAAAAAGACCTGTTTCATCACCACGTCAAACGTTCGTTTTCGAGCCCGACTTCTCTAGATATAATTGGCCTGGCTCCTGACTCTCACCAGCGTTTTTCTTTCTTGGGACTGGTTTTAGCTTCTCTTTCGAGTCCAGGATCCGTCTTCGTTTCCATTTTTAAAACCGCGAACGTGTTTTTAATCATGCTTTCTCTCCCCTCCGGCTCTTTTTTCTTACGCGGCCCAAATCATTAAAAATTTGTCATCCCGCAGGATGGCGGCGAAGTGCGCTAGGCCGATGTTTTGCGGCTTGCCGAGCTGTGCGGTACCTCTAGGGAATAACAGTGGCGGCGGCAGGCGGCGACGTTTGCTGGGACGTCGCCCGAGACGTAATAGAGAAGACGTGCGCGCTCCGCTGAGTCCACGCGCTTGGATTTGTGCGTGCGTATGTGTGCGCGTGTGCGTGATAGGGCGGTTGTGCCGCTTATCTTTGTTCTCGTTCCAGCCGCAGGGCATTTCTGCTAGAGAGTAGGACTTGAACGTCTGAGAATAAAGCTAGCGAAACACGGGCTCCGAAAGTCGACAAGCTGATTGTTGAAAGTGAGGTGCGGAGAGAGGGAAAAGGAAATTGGAAGTAAAAACAAAAGCATGTACTGAACCGAGGAGAAAAATGACAATAGTTCTGTCCCTGATACGCGCTCCATCGCAGTGAAGAAACAATGAAGGGGAGCGAATTTAGAAGCATTGTGCGGACGCAGAGAGGTGCCTCGAGAAAAGCGAAAGCAATGTTTCACGCCGGTGGGTTTGAGGTAGAAAATTAGCCAACATTAAATGGAAGGAGTTGCACTTAAGGAAAAGTGACGCTAGTCTGTAAGAGGGAAGGGCGTTCACGACGCGAGGGGAATATTAATAAAGAACGAAATGAAGTTCATACTTTTTGGTGTGAAGCTCAGGCGAATAAGAAAAAAAAATGCATGAGCTTGGCTGTTCAAGAACAGCATCACGCCGAAAATGAAGAAAAATAATTAGAGGCACAATGGAAAGAAGGTAAGAATACAAATGCGAAAGGAGGTGACGATAGGAAGGACGCATGAAAGGAAATCTTCGCGGTGTCCGCGGGGACCCCCGAGGATGGAGATGAAAACAAAAGAGAATAACGCCTGGGGCGCATGTAAGAAATAAGACGACGAAAAGGATGAGAGGAAGAGAGAAAAAGTTCCGGCATGAAAATCTTGCACATAAGAACACCGATAACAGGCGAATAAATTCGGGGTTGGAAAATAACGTGAATGGAATACATAAAGAATACACGTGATCGCGATAAAAAAACAAAAAAAAAAAAAAAACTGCACGGTCCCGGTGGAGCTGGCCGAGGCGACGGGAAGGGCTGGGATGTCTAAGGACACGAGGGACCGTGGGTTCGCGCAGGCCCTTTGGGTTGTTCACGCGTAGCGCGCGCCGCGCGCGCTCCTAATTAGCGCTGGAGAGAGGAAGCGAACAGTAAAAGATGAAATGTTGGCTGGTTGGGGCTTCGCAAACGCAAGAAGTGTGGTGGGACCGGTGGAGATGAAAGAGGTGGTGAAAGTGCGAAGCGAAGAAATAGGGCGAAGATGGGTCTTAGCGGGTGATAAGAAGGCCGATGAGAAATAGGAAAACACGATGGGCCGCTGCTGTGCTAAATGCTGTAAAAACGCAGACAGGCCCTCCCACCTCAAAATGAAACGATCTGAAGAAAGGGGCAGCAGGCTTGACAGGAAAGAAAGTGGCTTAAAAAAGAAAAATAAGCGACACATACAAAGCAGCTATACTCTGTTCCCACGTGTGGCTGCCACCCGGCTAATTGTTATTAACGCACTCTATGCCATATATGCTTCCAGGCTCTGCGGATATTTGCTCGAAAAAGAAAAAAAAAAAAAAAGGGCACGAGAGAGAGAGAGAGAGAGAGAGGAAACGTAGAGCGTATAGTGACAAAAAAGCAAAGCTCTAAGAGATGAGAGAGGAGTAGGCTGTGGCCAGTTTCGACGCCATGTGGGGAGGCCGGGAAAAGTGGAAGGCGAAAATTGGGGAGAAAGGAAGATGAATGGGAGCCAATCGCTTCCGGTACTCTCTGGGCAAGGAAGACTGCCCTTCCGCTCTTCTATGCTGCTAAGCTCTTCTTTCTCTCTTGGCCCCTGGGCCGTTAGTCAGCCGTGGTAGCTCTAGAGGCGACCATGCGGGAGAGGGATGCTGATCTCGCTCAACCTTTTTCGCCACACGATGCGTCTAAGGACGTATCTCAAGATGACCCTTATGACGAACTTAAGCGCGGAATGGGTTTATCTGACTCCGCTGTTGAGACTTGTATATTCTGGATGCATTGCGATATGAATTAAACAGACGACGCGTCATGTGGACTGCCGAGGTTGCCAATCTCTCAATTCTCTTCTACCAATTTCTCTTCTCTTCTGCGCCAAATACGTATCATCTGTCTTCTTGATGTCATTAGCCTGCGTAATTTGCACGTACGACGCATACCTGTTGCGCTTGTTGCTTCCACCACTGCATCTTAGTTTTCAAGGCAAAGCCGACATGCTAGTCGATCATCTTCAACTAAGTTTATTCACTACAGTTTTAAACAACGCCTGTATATAGAGTGAGCCATCGTTAGGAAGCTTTTGGCCTAATGCCGGGACCAACCCTCTACGTACGTTGCAGGGTATGCTGCAGCTAGGTTATTATTGCCGACATAAATGAGGCAGCGCAGCGCTTCGTGACTGAAGCACCTCGGACTGATGGCGAAGTCGCTCGCGATGCACGATTCGGCGCGTGTTTTCACGCGGCGGTGCAACCGTAAAAAGAGAGAGGTCTAACGCAATCACCGATGGGGAGGCATTACCGACTCCACCAGGTTTGATCCATAGCGTTTCTACAACAGGCTGGCTCTATCACACTCTGAACACGCACGACGCGGCGAATATGCACGCCATCGCGAGAGCCGCGACTGTTTTTACGAGTTTCGGACCGGCGATCGTTGCTCTGGCGTGATGTCCTTTGACCAATATCCACCGTACGTGGGGCGCTCCTTACGTTCGTGGTGCGCGTGGCTATAGTACATAATGCGTCGCGTGGTTAGAAATCTGCGGAGGTGTCTGTCAGAGGGGCGAGATACTTTATGTATACGCAGGCAGTAAATGTGCGTGTGCGTGGAGTGTCAGTAGGGTCTCGTGTGGCCTTTGTGGTTCTACACAGGGAAAAACCTTCGTGCGTTAATGAAGGATATTAAAAAAAGAAAAGAAAGAATGTAATAGCTCTAAATCTTTGGCGCTTTGATTGGGTGCTGGTCGAAGAAGAAGCGCGATCGCTTCGACAAAGACGACGATGCTGCCGTGAATCGCGTGCGAGCTGGTTCCGCTGCTGTTGTGCTGCACTGTACCGTTGTCCTGTAAACCCGAGGTCTCTGCTGCCGTCGTGTCCCTGTGTCAGAACGTGACAATATATACACTGGTAACAATAAAAAAAAAAAAAAAACTTAATGATATTCATATAAATAGATACACAATATCTACAGCTGCAGATGACAACATCGATTTCATTGCCTTGTGTTCAAAAACCTCAATTCTTTCGCTGTTAGTGTCATTGAAGCACTGCTAACACAAGCGTCATCTAACCTCACGATTTTAATGGTTTCAAGAATTTCTCGTGTTAGCTGATTACGGTGTTTCTTTATCATTTCGTTTCGGCGAAGTGTGGCGTGCAATTATCACAGTCCCTGCAGTGAATGCCCAGGTGCCCTTTCACTGCTTCATACACATTGTAGTTATGCTCTTTGAGGCGCGCATTGAGGCATCGTGCCGTCTACCCGATACATTGTTTCCCACAAGAAAGCGGAATGGAATATACAACGCCTTCCTGACAGGGCACAGATTGATTTTTGTGTCTATTATTACTGAGCAACGGTGCACAACGAACGCAGCGTTGTTTACCTTCTTGCATATCATCCCTAGCCTGTAAGGTGCCGAAAAGGCGACTCCGATATTAAGACGATTTCCTATTTTCTTCAATTTATGTGAAAGGCCATTATTGTATGGAACCAATGTTATCTTTTCTTTTTTTTTTCTGAACGGTTGCAGATTGCATCTCGTCCCTTTTCTTCGACTTAGACGACCCATTTCAAGTAAATTCAGAGCATGTGTTAAAATCTTTCGAAGTGCATAAGAACAAAGGTCTATATGGCTTGCTCGTTTGACGTGAAAGAACTGTACTACTCGCTACCGCATGACGAGCTCCTTTCGTGCACAGAAGATTGTACTGACTGTCCAGATGTCTTGGCGTTCCAGAACGAGACAAGCTTGTCTGTGGCAGGTTTTTTAGAACTACTACTAACGTATCTGACATCCACCGTTGCCACCCGCAATGATGAAATCTACTTGCAAAAACAAGAGGTATGCATTGGCTCATCTATTGCACCTGTGCTAAGTGATCTTCTTTTAGCGAAAAAGGACAGGAAGCTGAGAAATCGTTCGAAAGGGTCGAAGGTTGTGCAGTGCTTCCGTTTCGTTGATGATTTTTTTGTCCTGATTGACACTAACGTTAATGACTTCGAAGGAATTATGCCCGACATTAAATCTATTTTTTAGGAGCGCCTTCATCCGCTGAAGTTAACATATCAATTTCCTAAAGATAACACGATCACATTTCTTGACCTCAAGCTGTCGTTTTCGCCTTGTCGTACATGCTGGATGTACGAACCACGAAACAGTAAACCATTACTTCCAATTGCATCGTCTCATTTTAAACTAGTGAAAAGAGCCACTGTCAAGTTTTGTTATATTAACGCACTTAAAAAGTCATGCCTCCATTTTATGAAAGACAGCTCTGGTTATCAAACTCAACGCCTAGTGAGTGCCGGATGTCCCAAGCAGCTTCTTGTCGCAACAGCGGAATCATTTCTTTCAGGTTTAAAGTCAAAGAAAAGGGATGAGGAGCCACCTGAAACCGTTCAGAAAAAAGAAAAAGTAACAGTGGTTTCATACATTTATGGCCTTTTAAAAAATTGAAGAAAATAGGAAGTCGTCTTAATATCAGAGTCGCCCTTTCGGCGCCTGACAAGCTAGGGATGATATGCGAGAAGGTAAACAACGCTGCGTTCGTTGTGCACCGTTGCTAAGTAATAATAGACACAAAAATCAATCTGTGCCCTGTCAGGAAGGCGTTGTATATTCCATTCCGCTTTCTTGTGGGAAACAATGTATCGGGTAGACGGCACGATGCCTCAATGCGCGCCTCAAAGAGCATAACTACAATGTGTATGAAGCAGTGAAAGGGCACCTCGGCATTCACTGCAGAGACTGTGATATATGCACGCCACACTTCGCCGAAACGAAAGTGATAAAGGAACACCGTAATCAGCTAACCCGAGAAATTCTTGAAGCCGTTTAAATCGCGAGGTTAGATGACGCTTGTGTTAGCAGTGCTTCAATGACACTAACAGCGAATGAATTGAAGTTTTTGAACACAAGGCAATGAAATCGATGTTGTCATCTGCAGCTGTAGATATTGTGTATCTATTTATATGAATATCATTAAGTTTTCTTTTTTGATTGTTACCAGTATATATCTTTTCACGGGACAAGCAATAAAGCATCAGTTCAAAGTCACTGCTCGTTTGTGTACTTCATACGTCCTCGACTTTTTTTTTTGCGCTGTCTACACTCAATGGATTACCAACTTGCCCAAGCGTCTGTTTTAGCCAGTTTAATGCAACCAACGTCAGTACGTTTTACTAACAGTTGCAAATGTCATGGAAGAAAAAGAAATTTGCAAAGAATGATTGGACAGAAAATATGATCTTTTGCTTGCAGTTGTTAGCGTTGAAACTAACTTACTTTGTGAAGACACGCGTTGCGCAATACTTGACCGTTGTACGAGGCAGCGCTAACTCAGCAGCCCGCCATGCTCTTTGGCTCACGAATATTGAGCATTCGCCTTCTTTGTGTCAGCGGATGCCATTTGGTCTATTATTTGCAGTCTTTATTACACGCTCTTCCAACGAGATACATTTCAGCATAGTGAGGATTTTAGCGTTTTCTCTATATTCCTATTTACCAACAGGTTAAATGCTTAGGCATTGCTAAATGCTTTATTATACAGTGAATAAAACAGGAAATGCAGCTTCAGAACTATACCAACAAAACCTGCAATGCGACTCGATAAATTTGCCGATCGCCAACTGACAGACGTCTATACATCATGTGTGCTGAATAATACAAAATTAGGAAAACTTTGAATAGACAATCAAGAAAGATATATTGAATTTTGCGCTAACATGTGTATTTATGGCAGCAATGATGCGAAATCAGCGAAAATATCATTTTCAAAGCTCTCAATAAAAGGACCGATAGCGCCTTTCTATTTTCACGCTCAAAATGTTTTTATTTAAAAATTATCGTGTTAACGCCTGATTCTTGGCCAGTATTCCACAATTTCTTAGCACATGCATCTTGAACAAAATCAGCAACACGCGAGTGCCTAACTCGTCATAATATCACTGTTTCTTTCGTGTCGTTTCTTATTATTTTATTTATCTTCGGTGACACGCAGTGTAAGGAAGACCCATGATTCACTCCGCTCTGCACTCTGGCGTCTTTGTGATTCTCCGCCTTCCTACAGCTCGTCCAGGCTCCTACTTCTATCTTTCCAACGACACCAGCCACAACTCTTGGTGGCCGTCTTTCTCTCTTTAAAATCGGCGCTCCTCTTGGTTAGAGACCACGCCGCTGGCAGCTTGTGTGTGTGTGAACGCTGCCTCGCGGGAGCCGTTTGTTTTGATCAGCGCTGATTCGGCGATTCATAAATACGGCTTTGCTTTGCGGGGCCGCCGAGTCGCGCCTCGTTCCCCAAACAGACAACGCGTACTAAACATGCTTGCGCTCCTCTCTGTGTGTGTGTGTGTGTGTGTGTGTGTGTGTGTTCGCGCACGCGTGCGCGCGTTCTTTTTGACTGGCAGCGCAGAGCTAGTGGCGTCCAGTCGGAGAAGCTGCCGTGAACTCTGGTCCCAGCCTGCTGATGCTTCTTTCGCACGTATTTCCAAGGAGGAGCTTTTTCTTTCGAGGACGGTATACACCAGAGGACGGCTTTTCTTCGGGTCGAGCGCCTGGCTTAACTGAGACCAGGAGCGGCCGCACGGCGATCTGCATGCGCTGTTTCTGCACTCTTGGTGTGCTGGTGAATATAAGGAGACGCATGTTGGCTGGCTGACCGCGAGAGGAATCAGCGAGCACTTTAGCTTCCGCCTTCTTGCCGATTTATTTGCAAGGCTGCTCAACTTTCCCCATCTCTTGCGAAAAGTTCAGAGTGTTTTTGATTGCAACCAGTTTTTCGTTTTCTCTCGATGCGATTTTTTTTTTTTTTTTTTTTTTTTTTACGCGAGAGTGAAACGCGCTTCTTTTCGACTATTATTCTCCGTAGTGCTAAGCACCCAGGCATGCTGTGAGACCGCTTTCTCTTGCACTTATTGGAGTCCATGGTTCATGAGTAGCTGTCTCAGCAGATCCTTTTGAAAACCTCCTCTTTTGTTTCCTGGTAGTTTCTTTAAATAGGCGGTTTAAAAACATCCACAAAACGTTTCCATTTATAAGTGCTAGGTTTTGTTCAGTCCAGGCTTCACTCGCATTTTGAACAAACAGTTCGACGACGTCGCCTTTGCCTTGAGCTCTGGGACCTCCTTCTGTATTATTTATGTAATACCTGTTTTCATGAATAAACAAACAAACTTTCTTCTCCTTCTTTTTCTGAAAGAAATCTTCCTGCCTACATAAAACAACCAATTTTACGCAAGATAAATCTGCGGCTAATTTCTGTGTTCCCCGTCCCTTCACAATTACCGTGCGTACCGATGTATGCGGCAACCTTTCCGAGAGCTCTGCTGATGGGGGACGGATCGAAATATATGCATATATATATATATATATATATATATATATATATATATATATATATATATATATATATATATATATATATATATATATATATATATATATATATGTAAAAATGATGAAATAGAATAAAGAAGGAGGAAGAAAGCCTGCGTCGTCTAGATAAAAGCAGGCGCCTTTTCTGGGCCTGTCTGCACGGTGCGCGTGGACGGGTGGCGGCGCGAGCGCAGTTTTTCGCCACGAGGGGCAGCTCACACGGGACGCGCGTGCCGCCACGAGTCGCGCTGCCCATTGATATTGATGCGGCTGCGCTGTCTGTCGTTTGCCTTTTGTCCGCGGCCCGCCGCCGGCACAGGTCTCGCGGGGCAAGGGCTCGCGGCGGCGATGTGTCCTTGTTAGCGACGCTGATTTGACGGGCTTCGAGACACGCGCCTCTATGAACGCGGGCGCACGCCAGCTCGAGTGAGCGCTCTGCTTCTAGCGCTTCATGCCCGAAGCCGGTAACATTCTCATCTCCTTCCTCTCATCTCTTTCCTCCCAGCCCTCGCCTTCTCTCAACATCAAGCGGGGACACAATGCTCTATACTCCTCCCGCCCACCCCTTTCTCTTCTCCCTCGCTTTCCTCGTTGTCTTTCGTTCGCTCTTTCTCGTCGCCACTCACTCGGAGGAGGGAGATCGCTGCCTCGTCCTTCGTCCAAATATTTGTCTTTTGCACCTCGTAGAAGATACGATGGGTATGCACACTGTCGCGGTTGTGTCATTTCACGCGGCTTCTCGGAAGTATATATTGGGTCCTTTTGGTATGAGAGACTGCGTACGACACTCCCGACGTAACTGATTACCGGCTTCATCTAGTTCGCGCTCTCTAGTATGTCGCCTTATTCGCGCATGTTTCTTCGTTTGCACTGCGTCCTCGCACGTCATGATCAAGCTAAAAACCGCAGGTGCGAGCGGGAACTCGATTAAGAGTGCCGTTACAATTTTGTTTTCTTTCCTTTTATCTTCTGTCCCTTTTTCGACGCCACTTGGGCTCGTTTACCTTAGGCTCGCATCTCGTTCGCATGTCAATTTAAAGTGTTACGGGCTTTGGCGGTAGATTGCACTTTGAACTGTGTACCACCTGTACATGCGGGAGCCTGTGTTATTACCTTTAGCCACGACGGTGCCATCGGCTCTTTCTGCTTACGTGATCCGTTGCTCGTACCTTTCTTCCCGCGAGTGTCTGCACCTTCAGGTTTAGAAAATTATGTTGCTCGCCGATTTCGCATCTCCGTCTTCATTAATACGACAGCACGCTCCACGAATTTGGGTGAATCTTCTTACTTTAGGTCTGATCTGTGGACTTTCACTTCGTGGCAGATTCACGCATTGGAATTATTTCTGCAAGTTATCATGCGGAATGAAAGGTGCAGTAACTGCAAAATGAAGACACTGTTTGACGTGCCCAGTGCCCGCGATCGCAGCTCCCCTACCCTCGACCGCACACGGTACTACGTCTCCTCTTTTTTCCTGATTAAAACAATCAGTGAGCTCGCTTGGCAGTATGGAAGCTTCTAGTATTACTGCTGATAAATGTTTTCACTTTCCTTAGGTAGAATTTGATCTGATTTTACTTGCTCGAGAGCATTGCTCTCAAAATCCGATGCCAGGGTCACGAAGGCCCCAAGGCGTGTCCAGAATTCACAACATTGTTCATTGTTCCAGCTGTCCGATGCATGAAAATTGATGTTTCCCCCAATACAAATTTTGACACGTCTGCGAAAGCGGGAATCACTATTTACGGTGAAATTAAGTATGTATGTTTATTTATTGCTCTAGTCTGCAGTTATTTGCGAAACAACACAGACATCATGATGAAAACGAATGGCGATAACTGCTGCCAAATTCGCTTCAGTAGCTTTCGTAGTGAAGAAATCGCAGAGTAAAGCATAATTTCGTTTGTTTTCAGCATGTCGTTAATTGTTACATGTCATAGTGAGTGTCAATGACAGCATTTTCTGCGACGAAAGTTACACTAAGGCCGAGAAGTTCAGGTTGCTGCTAGCTTCTAGTTAATGCTGGCTAACTAGCTTCTATTTTAGTATTGTCGTGCAAACCTTTTAGATAAAGCTCGCGTTAGGCAGGAACGTTAAATATAAGTGACTCGTTTTCAAAGTTTCTTCAGCGTTGACGTTGAATATTTCTAAGTATATTTCTAAGCGCGTGCAAATATAATTTCTAAGGGCGCGTGCAAATAGTAGGGATAATTAGGTCCGTGAAACTTTAAGATGATTGATTATTTGTTTATTTACACTAGGGGCCCTTTCGCGCATTAATCAACTAATCAACTGAACGAATTGAGCTGTGGACCAAGCGTGGACGCATGAACAACCGGGTAATTTGACCAAATCTGATATTAGATATATTTCGTGTGTAGCAAAATCAATGGTGACCTCCAAATTTGGATGGGTCACCTCCCGAATTTGGTCCACTGGACACCCAAAATTTGACGTCGTCAGAATTTGACCAAATTTATGTTGGTCCTATTTCGACTGTGGCAAATTCAGTGGGGACCTCCAAACATGCGTGGGGCAACACCAAAATTTCGTCTGCGAGGACCCCAAAATTTGACTTCTTCCGAAATAGACCAAAATTGGTGCCCCCACTCCCAGAATTTGGCCCTCGGGTTCCCGAAATTTGACTTCGCCAAAATTTGACCAAAATTGCTATTTAATCTAATTTATGTACGGTTAACTCAATTATGACTTCAAAATTCCCCCCCCACCCCCACCCTCGAAAGAAAACAAATTGCCCAATCGACTCCCCAAAATTTGACTCAGTCCTAATTAGACTAATAGAAACGCTAACAAAAAACAACGGTGCTAAGTAACGAAACGCAAAACTTATAACAGGACTAGGCACGAAACTCGCAACGTTTTCGCATTTCGGAACGTAGACAAACTACCGTGCACCCCAGTTATTGTTTGCTCTCTAAGCATGGTACATGAGTAGGCTATTTCATGGCGCGTTGAAACAGTTTTCTATGCTATAAAATGGGCTAGAAATTCCGCCGTACTGCTCAATGAGATGCCGCCTCCCTCAAAAAATGGGATATTTCATACTTCAAATTCAGAAAACAAAAAAGAAAAAAAAACATTTGCGACCTTCATCGTTGAGAAACATGCCCAAAATGTTTTGAAATTGTGGGAGAAAGTTGTCGCGCCATCATTAATGGCATCATCGACCGGCCTTTCATTTGCTGGGCAGTGTAGACATTAGCGAGTTTTGGGTTACGATAAACATATTATTTAACTGTAAAGATAACTAGATGCTGCAAACTTTGGAAGAGTCTTCTTTTTTTTTGACATTTTTAGTGCGTCAAAATGCAGGCTGTAAGCGTTTATGCAGGATATGTGCGAATAATATGGAATAAATATCAGTCATTATATCAATAGAAATGTTCCTGAAAGTGCCGAATGAAAAACGAAAAAAAAAAAAAAGAAAGTAAATTAACTTAGCGGATTGGTGGCTAAAGGTCGGGAGCGGCAGGATTGTTTTGACCTTTTGCGGGTGACTGCTTGCATGATGCCTCTCACAGGCCTTTCAGGGGCTACGATCGCACGCATTTTTAATTTTTATTCCAGATGTTTGCCATCAGGCATAATGAAAAGGGAGCGGGGAGTAGGAGGAAGTTAGAAAAAGGAGTGTAGACAGGTCTCTCTTAAATAATCGCATAAGTTGCCGACAACTGATTGTCCAGTGTCCATTTCCTGTAGTCACAGTCAAGGATACTTTCCATAGGTACCACTGTCTCACGGATGCCGTAGCTGGGCAGCTCCACAATAGATGCTCCAAATCGCACAGTTCCAGTGAAGCACCAAAATGCGGACACTTTTCGGTCACTTGAAAGCGTTCGTCACGCCACCGATGACGCACAGAAGGGGCCAGAGCCGCTCCTGCCCGAATCTGGCCCACATATACCTCCTCCTCCCGAGTGAGATTACGGGAGAGAGGGTACGAACACGGAGAAATTAAAGCGCATGTTCGTTGGCGCAAATATTCTTGGAAACATGGGAGAGAAATGAGTTCGAGGGAAGAAGGGAAGGTGACGGGATGTCTGATGTGTCAAGGTGTGTCACTGTATCCACATTGATATTATGTATATCGTGATAATTGCCGCGAATCCAGTGTATACGCACAGGACAGGGATATTTTTTGCAGAGTTGGTGAATGGATTGTGTAAGTTTGAATGTACGCCGAGCAGCCTTAAGCAACTTAAGGGTGGCTAGGGAGTCAGTGTAAATGTGAACAGTATCAAATGTGGGTTCGAGTGGGCGGGAACTAATTGCATTGTTTATCGCCTGAAGCTCCAAGGCAAGGGGGTGCTTATATCCACGCTATATGTTGCGCGAGAGTTAAGATGAAGATGGGCGAGACTGCACACAGCAGTAACTCCCTACAGTGCTGTGTGTGATGCATCGGTGTACATTATGCATCCTGGACGCAAATGCGCGGCTAATATCGGCAGCGAAGCGGCGAAGCAGTGGAGCGATTGTCTTTGAGCTGACAGTACGACCAATGAGGGAGAGTGTGTAAGGGATGGCGCTGAAGCGACATTTTCCGCGCTCTGCTTGTCTCACGTTGATCGATGAGTTCAGATAATGTATTCAGTTGAGCGTACCCTTGCAGAACGGGTATGAGTGTAAGACGAGGGAGATAGGTTATGGCGCGCATAGCCTCACGATTGATAGCTTCAAGGGAGTCCCACTGTCGACGGGCGAGGCGCTGAAATTGCTCCTGGTACACTAACCGCGGTTGAAGGGTGGTGCGCACGAGCTGACGAGCAGTATCAGAACACACTCCGCCTGAGCGTTAAGCTATGCGACGAATCAAACAAAACTTAGCGTGAGCCGATTTACGGGTAGCGTTTAGCCAAGGAGTTCCAGTCGTAGATCTATGAAGAAGACCTAGAACACGAACACTTTCCACTTGATGCATTTGAAAGTTATCTATACCGTAAAAGTAAAAGGGGCTACTTTCCGCCATCCAGATTTGTTTCCGATGCTAATGAAATATGGTTTATAACACGATAGGGACAGGCCCAAAAGGGGAAGTCGAGATGTTGAAACATCCAGCGCGTGCTGGAGCGCCGACTGTTGTACGGACGCATATGGATGACATAAGGTCAAGTCTTCGGAATGCGCGTATAGAAGGCATGTTTTCTAGGGCTCGGGCAATAGGAATAAAAGCCACGTTAAATCATGTGGGGTGTCTCTAACCATGGGATGCCTCGCCCTGGGGCACCCGACGGTTGGAGGTAAAGTCACCAAAAGGGTTCACATGCATACGGATACTAAAGGTTCTGTTTGTTAAAAAGGAGTCAACTGAGAGAACAAAGCCATTCGGGAGACCGAGATCAGAAAGGGTGCCAAGAATTGCAGAGTGAAGGACGTTGTCATATGCCCTTGCAACGTCTGTAGCGATCCCAGTATGAACCAAATGACTCAGGGGAGAATGGTTAAATACGCCAGCAGCGGAAACTGCAAGGCCGTCTTCCGTTCCAATTTGAAGACGGGACCCGATTTGAGATTTTCGATGACAAGCATTTGATTCCAACCACCGTGATAAGCGAGCCACTAGATTGTGATTGCAAAGCTTGCAGATAGTAGGTGTAAGGAAAACAGGGCGGAGGGACGTTAGAGAAATTGCCTGTTGACCTGATTTCGGTATTAGCAAGACATAGAATGTTTCCACTCTCCCTGAATTACTCCAGAATGCCACACCTCATTGAATGTATCAAGCAGAGACTGTAAAGCAGACCCTTCCAAATTGCGTAACAAGGAATAGGTATGCCGTCGTGTCCGGGGGCAGTGTTTGTCTTGAGGCGATCTATGGAGGCCAGCAATTCTACCATAGTGAAGTCTGTAATAATGTCATCAGAGGGCTCATCTATAACACCGGAGGAGGAGTAGGAGTACAATCATGATTTGGGAAAAACTGGTTGGTTGCTTGTTGTGCAAATTAAGCTCCATGCACATTCAGGGCCAGGCGAATGCTTTCGGTGTAACCAGCAACTTGAGAAGCGTGTTCCATATGGCGTGAAATACCCGCCAAAGACGCCAATTGCCCTTTGTACAGGAGAGGCGTGCACAACATGCTGCCCGGCGTTCTCTGTTAAGTCGCTTTGAGTAGCGCCACGCGATAATCAGCATTCTTTAGTGGTCATTGGTTTCCTCGCGTATCATATTCAGTTCTTCAGGGCGTCCAAACGTCAAACGTCTTATGGTGCATTCGGTTGGGGGGGACGAGAGAAGAGGCGCCGAGCATTGCAGAGCAGTACAGGAGCACGCCGAGCGAGGGTGTTACTGTCCACCCACGCTCTCTGCGTGTCGAGAGCAGTGCGCCACGACCACGTGACCGCACTTCTCTCCCAGACATTCTCCGACTGCCCGCAGTGGTGGCAGTTGCAACCCGAGGAGAGGCCTACGCTCCGTGAAGAACCGCTTGTTTTGTATGCCTTTGTTATCGTAGCGCGGCGATCTGTCTCCTTTGGCCCTTTCGACACAAGCAGCGACTCTAAAATATGCATATAACACCTGAGCAATGCTTTCCGCTCGCCGAGCGCACACGTAGCCGACGCTTTGCCGCCGCCATTTTGAGCGTCGCTGACTAAAGAGAGAGAAAACAAAAGAATGGTGCGGATATGACGCTTTACGCCATGTGACTTCCTCTATACCCACTTTAGACGAGAGAGCAGCGGGAGTACACTCGGGTGCTCTCAGCGGAGGAAAAGCCCTCCTCCTCTACGGAAGCCAGTGATTCTACTCCTGCTCTTCCACTGGAGGGCGCCCGCTTGTCTGAGAGCACTTTCGAAGGGCTATTGAGTGCACCTGCTCTCCCACTCGAATTCACCGTTAGACACGCTCTGCTTTCAGTGAGAAAGTAATACTACTCTAGGTTTCGACCCTTCAGCGTAGCGCGGTGGTAGACACGTCTTACCCACGTGATGCTGTAACGTCACACCCCACGTGACACAAAAGCTACAGATGGGCTCCCAACTCAAGTGTTCGGCGTGTCGCGGTCAGAACCGCGGCTCAGTTGGCAGGAGCTGCCAACTTGGGCCTCTCGTTTCACATGGGACGGTTATGTTAGAATCAGCCTGCTAGGACCCTGGCATTCACGTTACCCCTATACGCCACTAAGGCACGTTCATACGGCTTGGTTAAAGCGGAGCTTTATATGTGGGCTGAGGAAGAAGAAAAAGAGAAGAACGCTCGGTCACCCGCAGCTAATGCTTTCGCTCAATATTTGGTTCAGCAGCGTTGAATTCGCGTAATTTTTTTTTCCAGCGCCGCTTGTATTCCCTGGCAGGGCCTGTTAGCCCTTCGCGTCCGAATTAACAGCCTCTTTTGCGTCAGCAGTGTACTCCAGAACAAAACGGTCATGTTTAACTTCCGCTCGTTGGTGGCCCACTGGAAAACGCTACATCAGCGCCACTACATTGCTGCATCAGAGTAATCGATTTTGTTATTCAGCTCGTACGCAAAGCAGGCTAGTACATGGGAGCAAATGCGAGATACTGCTCCTCCGTCGAGCCACCGCCGCTAATATGGTCGGCATGGTCGGCTACGCAGTGCCATGTACAACTCCACGGGATGGTCAGACCTGTTACCATAGCGACCGGGGCGAGCACGGCTTTCTAGCTGAGCTCACGCGTTTCGTTAGAGTTTTCCTCTTTTCCAACTTTTCCCTTTTCTCCTTTCCCTGCATGATCCTCCGTTGTGTGACATCGACTCCACAGTTGTGCCCCCGTTTGGCTCTTTAATTATGCTGCTGATTCATTCCCTTCGATAAAGAAGACTGAAAACAAGCCAATTGTTTTACAAATCAGCACTCTTGAGCTTTGGTTAATAGCGCGATTTCAATGTTTTTTCTTGCTGTCTCGGGAGGCCAAGAGAGAACTGGCCACAGCATTTTTTGAAGCGCTCCAAGGAAGGGCAGCAGTTGGATTGAGGCGTTTATTGTCACTTTCAATTGACACAGCGCTATACGCCTGAGCAGATGAGTGACAGCCATAATTTAATACCAACAAATGATAGCGCTCGTCTTTGGAAGAAATCTGCTTGAAGGCTATGCCAGGGTTGCTTATTCTGACGTTACTCAAGCTTATCTTCCAGCGCCATATAATATCGCCTAACAAAATCTCAGGTTTCAGTCTTTGCTTCTTTTTCTCCTTCCTTGCCATACTTCAGCGTGTTTTTAGTTATTCACCAGATTAAAAAAAAGTTCGCTAAATATTCATGCTGCAATTTAAACAACTCGTTAAAGCTAAGGTTATTCTACTTATCCGAATTTGCCAGCCGTTATTAGCACAATTGTTTACCTTGGGGCAAAAATGAAGCCACGCAATAAGGCGGAACTGAGCCTAGAATTTACGCTGCTGTTTTTATGCAACGATTCACTACTAAAACGCAAGGATCCCAAATTGGAGAGGAAAATCACGAGATTGTAGCGCAGAGCAGGGCAGGACACTTGTGTCCTGTCCTGTCCACGCCCCAGTCCACCCACCAAGTCCAATAAACCACGCTTTTGGAGAGGAAGGCGGATGCAGTGAGAGAGCTACTCACAAGTTTGGAGCTCTTGACGCAGCCAGACGCATGAGACCAACGCAGCAGATGCGATGCGTTATTTCAGAGCAGACTACGTGCTCTGCCTTTGCTACGAGATGCGATGTCTGCCTCCGCCGGAGTGACACCACTACTTATCTTTGCGGCTGACAATGACGAGTACAGGTTGCAATGCCGATGGCGGATGGAAGATGAGATGTATAGAAAGATGAACTGCACACCGGTCATTGTTCCCCCGGGTAGAGGTACTTACTTGGGATGCTGGAGGTGTCGCGTGGCTCGCCACACCTACGCGTTACCTGTTCTGCTTTGCATACATACCTCTGACAGAAGAAGATTGTATCTTAATGCAGTGTCGAAATACCTGGTCATACATTTTTGATACATATGTGGCAATGTGTATTGTGTATTCCACTTACCTTGTGCTGAGTTTTAAATGTCATGCTATCTGAATATTCGACTAGTTGTACAGAGTTGTGGGCAGTTGGCTTGACCGTGCCATAAGTATTATGTAAATGGAGGTAACTTGGTTATTAAAAAGACGAATAAACCATATATTTTCAACATTATAGCTACGATTTCAACCTAGAAGCAGTTAGGCGTGGTAAAAAATGCCCATTTTAGCTGTTCAATTCAAAATCACTGTACCGCGCTTTCACTTTTTGATTCCAAAATAAGGCCCCACCTGATTTTTTAAAAATATCGCGCATGTATGCACACTAACCTGATGGCGACAGCACCCGCTAACGTGCCCATATTGAAAAAATCGGTTACAGAAAGCTATAGCGAACACCAGTCAGGGGCACAGGTCATTGCGATATTTCTGCGATGAGAGTGGACACTTTTAAGGCGAAAGCCTTTAATTGCTCATACTGTCGTTGACAAAAACCGGCGCACCTGATTGGTCGACAGAGAAGGGACTTCACTAGCCGCCAAATTCGAAGCGACCAACCAGAAGTATCATCGGATAATTTACGGTTAATAATAAAATAGTTAAGCAGATGCACATAGGAACCTATGCATGTAGAGGTCATCGTAACTATCACTAATCATCGCTTACTAGTTAAGGAGTGTTCAACTAACATTAACCAGACATTAACTAGTACTCAGGAAGTGCATCATCATCATCATCATCATCAGCCTGATTATACCCACTGCAGGGCGAAGGCCTCTCCCATATTTCTCCACTGAACCCGGTTCTGTGCTAGCTGCATCCACTTGACCCCTGCGAACTTCTTAACCTCATCCGCCCACCTAACTTTCTGCCGCCCCCTGCTACGCTTTCCTTCCCTTGGAATCCAGTTTGTTACCCTCAGCGACCATCGGTTATCCTCTCTTCGCACTACATGTCCTGCCCATGCCCATTTCTTCTTCTCAATATCCACTAGAATGTCGGTAACTTGAGTTATTTCTCTGACCCACTCTGCACGCTTTCTATCTCTTAATGTTACCCCTACCATTTTTCGTTCCATAGCCCTCTGGGTTGTCCTCAACTTAAGTAGAACTCTCTTGGTTAGCCTCCACGTTTCAGCCCC
The DNA here is from genome assembly GCF_055883805.1 of Amblyomma maculatum. Taxonomy (NCBI): domain Eukaryota; kingdom Metazoa; phylum Arthropoda; class Arachnida; order Ixodida; family Ixodidae; genus Amblyomma; species Amblyomma maculatum. The sequence continues at coordinate 11,377,809 of NC_139345.1, forward strand.
ATAGGTGAGCACACAGGAAGTGCAAGTCATGGTTAAATATCATGGTTAAATATCACTAACCAATAGTAACGGTTAGACGCTTCGAGATGTCCATAGCAGTCACACGGTGACGTCCTCGGCCGTGACATCATGACTGCATGACGTCACATCCGGTCGAGTGTAATAACTGCAAGTGATAATGACGTCACATCCGGTCATGACGTCACTACTGGTGATGACGTCACCAGGAGACCCCGCCGGGCGTTCCATCCCGGCGTCCGTACGGCGCCTTTTATTTGGCGCTTCCTCGAACGCCGTAACACAGAGCATGTATAGAAATAGACGCAGTAGATCAGGCATCAGCGGCGTTTAAAATTGGTTGACAGCAAAGAAAAGGCACAGCATCTGTAACAACTGTAGTCAATCATAAACGGTCTCGCGACCCTGCTCGGCTGCTACGACCTGCAGGCCCAAAAGGCCTTGGTCGAGCGCGCCCGGGCAGCTGCCGACACCACTGGGGTCCCGTACTAGGGACCCCACCTAGTATCTGTAAGGGCTGGATATTCAAAGGTCCGGCACATGCTTTCCTCCACCACTTTTGGATCAATAAATGTTTGTCACCACCACCATCTCGCAGTCAATGCCTGAGCAGCGCGGCGGGGAAGGCTTCCACCTTGAAGCACTTTAGTGAGCCAAAGTGCCCCTGAATTTTTATTGTTTGTTGTCTCTGTTGTCCTTTGGTAATAGTTTGGGCTTATCCACTACCAGAGATCTGCCAAGACACAGGCAGCAATGAACAGGGGCTCAAAAGCGCTTTTATAAAACAAGATTTGTGACCAGGATGGCAGAATCAAATTAAAACAAATAGGGTGGCTTATTACTATCATAATTATGTAGTATAAGTGCGACAATGCCATCTTCGTTTATGCAGCATAGTTCTGATCATTACTTGCAGTCCAACGTGGTCACTTATATGCTGCAGGATCAGAATTCCAGTGAAAGGAACTGCTTACGCCCAACGCAATACCAGCTTTGCGACACTGCTCCTGTGAGGAGTCTTTTTCTTTACACTAGGGCGCTTTGAAGAGGCTAGCATCGCGAGTTCCAGCGCATAGCCACGTAACAGTACGTAAATTTCGAGAATTTTATTGCAAGCTAAAGGAGAGCGACATCTTGAAATTAAATTTCAAGAAAACGATTGATTGCAATGAACATTTCTCAACAGGATCTATATCACATATATCAAAAACTTTCGAAGCTAATCTCAAGGAAATAAATTCAAAAACTAAATGTTTGGCTGTCAGCAATTCAGCAGCGCACAAAGAAGCCCCGGCCTGGTCAGCACTATTGCATTAAAGCCTTGTAGTAGGCGAATCTGTCGGCAGTTTGTCGATATTTTGTTCTAAAACAAGACCCCCACCCCCATTCTTCTCTTCAGCTAATAGCGCCAACCAATTTTCGTGAAATAGCGGGGTCGCAGGATGTGGCAGATGAAAGGATGTTCATCATTCGCTAATCTCGAAGCGTCACTAGGGGCGTCATGAGGGTCGATAGACGCCTCTGGCTGAAGGGCGTCGATCGACCCTCGTGACGCCACGAGACTATATAGCTTTTTCCTACGCTACTGAAAAAGAGCCAATGGAAGGATCTTGTGCCTATGTGTTGCATTCTTTTGGGCCAGCAAGCCAGCTGAGCTTGCACTTTCTTTTTGTTTTGGACCGCGATGCTATCTCCCCTTCTAGAACCCTTCGCCGACAGGACGCCATCTGGCGCGGTCAACAATCCAACTGAAGTCTCGCCTCTAAAACCCTATGAAAATAAAAGTTTTCCCATCCATCTATCTCTCAGTTCGTGAGGGTATATATAATCGCGCTTCTCGATAATAAAGGAGTTCACTGCCAACCACCCTCTTTGCTGCTGCTCATCGCACGCCGGCTTTACTATAGTTTACCTTGGCGACTTGTCAGTCCCGGTCCGCGCTTGTGCATGTGGCAATTACTTCTTTACTTTGTCCTTGTCCTTCTTGGGCAGTAGACGCGAAGTGCTATAACGAACCACTTAAACATTTTTAAAAGTGCATTTACTGTGCAGTATATTCTCTCATAGGTAAGACTACCTTTCCGTTTCCATTACCTCGCTGACGCTAGCACGTTCACAGCAACGTACCATACGTAGGCACTTTTTACCGGTCTTCGGTCCTGGCAGAAGACATTATTGTTGTAGTCCGGTCCTCTTAATAATACTTCGCAGATTAACAACAATGAAATGAAACGAAAATATCAGTAGTGATGGTGCGATGAGGCAAAAAGCATTACAGAGCGGGTATGCTTCGGGTTCTAAGACATCCTGATCTAGCTTCAAAAAGAATGACGCTGCCTCTTGGGCTGTCATGCGTTTCTTTTTAATGTGATTTTTCCATTTTCTGTATATGTCTAGGGTCGGCGTCTTTACTATATTCCAGTTTTTAGCCTCTGTGTTCTTTACCTGTTGCTTAATGTTTTTATATTTCTCCGTCATACCTTCCTACATACTGGTTAGTTTTCTGGTGCTTTTCTTGTCACAGTGAGTCAATGCCCTCTCCATATAAGTATTTAAATATTTTAGCTTCCCACCTATTGTCGTCCATTTTTTTTTAATTCGTTCACAGGAAAGGAAAGGAAAGGCATTGCATCTGTCACACTTGTTTCTGTGGACACCTGAACCGCGCCGTAGAGGGAGGAAGGTGGGAGTGAAAGTGAATAGAGAGAAAGAGGAGCCGTAGTGGAGGGCTTCGGAATAATTTCGACCATCTGGGGATCTTTAACGTGCGCTGACATCGCACAGCACACGGACGCATCTTCGTTTCGCCTCCATCGAAACGCAGCCGCCGCGGTCGGGTTCGAACCCGAGTACTCCGGCACAGTAGTCGGGCGTCTTATCACTGCACCACCCCAGCGGGGTGCCTTTCCCATACACCAATTTGCAATTTACCTGTGAAAAAGTGAGACAGTTACCGTGCCTTTCCCTTCCTATAAATAAATCAGTTTTTTTTAGAGCGCAGCTCTTTGGCGCCCCTACCTGAGTTTCGCGGCGGCGGCGGCGGCGTTGTCCCTCGTAACCAGCTCCACTTTCACTCCCACCTTCCTTCCTTCCCTTACGGCGCGGTTGCGGTTGCTGTGTCCACAGAAAACGAGTGAGACAGATACTGCGCCTTTCCATTCATGTGAAACAATTATGAAAGGCACGCTTCACAGCTCAAGTGGACTTTCACTCTCACCTTCCTTCCTCCCCTTACGGCGCGATTCAGGTGTGCACAGAAACGTGTGACAGATACTGCGCCTTTCCATTCATGTGAACCAACTTTGAAAGGCCAGCTTCAGAGCTCAAGTGAACTTTCTCTCTCACCTTCCTTCCTCCCCTTCCGGCGCGATTCAGGTGTCCACAGAAACAAGTGACCAACACTTCGCCTTTACATTCATGTGAAGCAATTATGAAAGGCACGCTGCACAGCTCAAGTGGAAGACTCGACCACAAATGGTGCACACTGCAAAGATAATTCATGAATAATGCGAGCGCCCACACCGAACTGCAGGGTAACATGTGCAGTAACCGCGAATTCACACACTCACAGAGAAAATCATCATATTTTGATGTAGCTTGCTTATATGCACCTAGTTCACCACGGTAAAAAAAAAAAATGGCATCGTTCCAGCATTAAGCTCTTTGGCGCCTGTTCCTGGGTTTCACGTCGCCATTGTCCCTCGTAACCAGTTGTCTGTAATTGTACATATATGTCTTGCTCGAATTAGTTGCCTAAATCTATAGAAAAGCTGAAACAGCTGACGAGCTGCGCTCAAATTTCGCATTAAATAGTCGTCATTTTTTACCTGTGAACCAATTGAAATAAAAGTTTGCAAGGCACCAATGTACCGTGCGATGTTGTTGTTGCTGTTGTGGATGTAGGAAGAAAGAAAAGAAAATGCACGGGCCTGCTACTGGCTCTGTAGCTGAGCCACCTCCGCTGCCTGATTTATTTAACTGATTTATTTATAGAAAGGGAAAGGCACGGTAACTGTCTCACTTGTTTTCTGTGGACACCTCAACCGTGCCGTAGCGGAAGGGAGGAAGGTGGGAGTGAAAGGGAATAGAGAGAAAGAGGAGCCGTAGTGGAGGGCTGCAAAGTAATTTTAAGCAACAGTAGGACGGCTCAGAAACACCGATCCAGAAGTGGTAGCTTGGGAGTTGGCTAAAAAGCAGCGAAGATATGAAAAGCACAAGGCTAGACGAGCGGCTTTTCGCTTCGAGATTTCCTGGCTTAATTTTTCCATGTATACCTGGCCTTCGTTTATCCATACCCCGATATATTTATATTCTGTCAGTCTTGGTATCTCACTCCCTTGTATTTTCAGATTTTTATCACTGAAATCGTTCAATATCACCAGACCCGGCTCGGTGCGCTGAAGGTAAAGTCGACTGTATCTTCCTTGTATTCACATATATTAACCAGTGCTTGAAATCTTCCTGGAATGTCGTCCACGTACATCAATCCTGGAATTGTTTGTTGTACGTCCGTTCCACCTAGCTTAATGAGAGATTAAAACCAAGGTTGCTGTCTTGCAGACTGTTTTGCATATTGATTGTTCATGATTTATATGGACATAAATCATGAACAACAGCGGTGATAGCGGATATCTTTGCCTTAGTCCTTTGCGTACCTCGGTGGAGGCGAAAAGCAAGGTGCCCGTGTGCTGTGCGATGTCAGCGCACGTTAAAGAACCCCAGGTGGTCGGAATTTCAGGAGTACTCTACTACGGCGTCTCTCATAGACTGAGTTGCTTTGGGGCGTTAAACCCCACAAATCAAATCATGTATCCCTCCCCTTCGTAGCCATATGGCGCGCATGGGGATGCTAGTAATTTCATGTCACTTATGGAACAGGCAGCCGTTTTTTCTCTTCCGGTGAAGTTGTTGCTTCAATCACATTCGTCCTTCTTTTCTATTTTCTTGCGTCGTTAATATTCTAATTACCAGATTGAATGATGATGATGATGATGCGGTGAAAGATTTTTTTTACTTCCGCCGTGGCGGGATTTGATAGAGCTGATCAAGCAATTGCAAATAGCGCTCCCCCAGCGAAGTCAGTGTGCAGTTATTTCAGGTCATCGTAGCAGTGGCGCCGACGAGCTTCCAGTAAGATAGCAGAGAAGGTTAATTCAGATTTGTCGCAACTACTCATACGCTAACTGAGCCTTACGGCGACAGTTGAACCTAGCGCTGTTGCTCCATCAAGGTGTGACTGCGAGTGAGTTGGAAAGCTGAAACTCGCCAGCAATCACGTCTTGACGAAGAAACCTTGTAGGTCTCAAAAGGTCGCATTCCCTTACGAGAACTTTGCTTACCTTAAATTCTCAATTAATTTTAATCCGCAACCAGTTAGACCTTTGTCAAATGTCGCTAGAGCCTCTGTTCATTGTGCTATTTTTGGTACGCATGTCACGTGCTCACAAAGATGAGCAGCCGATAATGCGAATGCGCTCCCTTTTCCAGACACCCTGTTTATTGCGGTCGTTAAAAAGAAAAACGCGAGCGCGCTCGTCCTTCCGGCCGATTTGATCAATTAATTAAGGCGTGGAAGCTGGCGACCCGAAACTCAAAGTTGATTAATGGTTGCGACTCTCGCGCCTGGCTTCCGCGAAACTCTCACGGCGATGACATTGGAAAGAAACAAACAAATAAAGAATAGAGAGAAGAAAAGAAGAGAGGTATTGAACGAGAATAAAAAAGCTAGCCATCAGAGTGAAAGCCAGACGAGCAACCCGGGGAAGGCTCGTGTCTGCGTACGCCCATCATCGACAGACATGGCTCTCGTACACTGAAAAATATGCGCGCACGGAGAAAAGGCGCCCGTGAGAGCCGTTTTTAGGGAATTAAAAATCGACCTCGTTATGCAGATGGGCCAGCGCGTATTAATGCGCGTCATGTATGGCGTCGGAGAGACCTCGTTGAAGGTACACAAGGAGCCCGTGCGTTTTTCGTAGTGTGGTTCTCGATAGCCGCCGCAGCGGCGGCCGCGATCCGTGTCCGTGGTCATGAATACGCCGGCCACGCGTACCCCACATTGGACGCCGCCGTGCGCGGGCGCCCTGCTGTGATTCGAATTTCAAATTTTGTTACATGGCCTCGTATCGAGTACTCGTTGGAAAGCGAGGCAGTTAGATTATTTTTATCCCGTTTTTTATTCTCCCGCTCCCACACTTTCCCGATCTTCGTGCTTTGTATTGATCGTTTTGTTTCGACCTTTAATTCGCCCTAAGCGACTATGCCATCCTGTCGGCGATAAAGTTTTCACAGTGAAAAACACGATTCGGGAATAACAGAGAGCGAATAACAAGATGCTTCACGTATTGTGAGTGCCTTGTGGTGCAATCAACGCAGAAGAGAATATTCCAAGTGGTATCCTTAGGATAGAAAAACAAAAAACCCGAATGAATTGCAAAACAAATAACTAATAGAAACGCTGTTGCCTTGGAGAAGGCGACGCCGTGGAAACAGACAGAAAAGCCGATGACGAAACGATGGAATGATTTCTCTTACTGTAGAAAAAAAATCGCGCTGTTTGTGGTATGAATATTTCTGTGAAATAGTGTCGACGGAATTGGGCTTGAACTAAATTAAGTAAAGTCTAATGAGCCTTAAGCGAGGCCTTCGCTAGCAAGCGCATTAATGACGCATTAATGTTTTTTTCCAGGTTTCTACTGAGTAGTTCGCTATCGTTGTGGGGAACGATCGCATTCCTTTCTTTACGCTTTGGTCATTCTAGCGAGCGTTTTCAAACCAAACTATAGCGGGCGAGCTTATGAAGGTCGCAAGTTGCAGACTTGCGTCAGCGATCGCTACAATAGCAAGCACCCCAATTCAGTAATACCACAGTCGTTCCAGTGTTTTTCGCCTTTCACAGAACAAGTGCCAAATTATTTACTTTTGTAACAAGAGTGCTGCACATGTAACAAACTATGCACAAGAGGAATGCGTCCTTGCCTGTTTGTATCTAGAATACAAGCGCTTATATGGCTCACTTACATATAGCTAGTTCTTTTTCTGACCCGGTAACCTTATGAATTTTCCTCAAAACGCTCCAATTTGGACCCGTTCTACAATTTTACTAATTTTATCTGAAATACTGAGGGAAGTAATGTTCGAAATAATTTCAGCATCTATTGACAGCGTATTTTTGCTCGAGCTATAATGCGCACTCATGAGAGGGATGTACAGGGCCCGTATTCCGAGTTTGCGTTGTTATCGAAGTGTCGCTATCTCAGGTGACCTCGAGTCATCTGATTGGTCAAAACGCCTGAACCGGGTGTTGCCACTGCGGAACCGGAAGAGGTGTTAACATCATATTTAGGCGTTTCCACCAATCAGCTGACTCGTGGTCGGGAAGATAGCGACACTTTCGATAACGACGCAAACTGGGAATACGGGCCCATGTTTGTATAATCGGTTGGATAATTAGTAGCAACTGCAACGTTGCACCGATTTCTGTCGTCTATCTTGGGGGCCGCGAATTAGTGTCAACAAATCTACAACCTCGTCCGCAAACTTGCCGCAGAATTGGCATTGCTGCATTCCTGTCGGCGTGCCTGTCCTCTGATGCACATTTTGCTTGCGGGTTCCGTCTTTCGTTATCTCTCCATTTTTTGTGACCAGCAGCCGCATTCCAAGCAGTGCGACGTAAGTGCTTTATAGGCATTGGCTCTGGAAAGGCGTGCTCGAAGCCTCAGCAGCACTTTCAAGTATATCTCGAAACCTCTCACTTCGAAATTGCTGTTTGGTGCCATCGAAGAAACGAGACAAGTTCGATCGGCTTGTGCGCAACGTACACCAGTGATGTGAACTACCGCTTACACAGGCTGACATCGGAGCACTACATCTTTTCTTCGCAAGAACATTTGGGTCTGTTGTTGTTAAAAAAGAGCACGAGAAGGAAGCTTGCGTCGAGGGGACTTTTATGGTGAAGTTTCTGCAACAGTTGAAAATGACAACAACCACAAGTGGAATTGAACGGTCCTTCCTGTTGTAGACTGATGGGTGAAACTATTTGTCGGAATGATTTCTTTTTGCAGTAGTTTGCAGGCACTAAATATTCGGAGCGTTTGAAAAATATGTATGCTAATACACTCCCCATCTTTTAGTTTTACGAAATAGAAGTAGACTTTATGAAATTCACTTTGACATTACCGCGCATGATGACTACTAAATTCCGATGTTATTCCGTAGCGGTTGTTACAAATAAACTATCATGATGTACCCCAATCCTGCAAAAGCCTCGGAAGAGGCTTGCAGTATGTTCCAAATAACCGAAATAAATTGATAAATAAATAAATAAAAATTTTTGATGTCAATTTGGCAGGTAGGCTAACAAGTCACTCGCACGGTAACTTAATTTTTTTTTTTGGTAGCCTGACGTTTGCACTAGAAGAGAAGAAATTAAAAAAAAAAAAGGTTATACGCACATGCGTTGCTCTCACACACAAGATTACAGGTACCTCACATTTTGGGCGGCAAATAAGTTCTGGGGCACTAAGTCCTCATCCCGTATTTTGGCGTTAGTAACAGTAATAGCGTTAGTAATAGCGTGCAACCAGATTGAATGAAAGCGTGCAGCACATGTCGACTTTTCTTATTTTTAATAATATATATATAGCTTATGTATATATATATTTACAGCAATACAAGCATCAGCAACAGCAGCAGCACTTTTTGTCGCGCGAGGGAAAAAACAAGGAAGAAAAATAACCACTGGGAGTTGCGAGCTGGAAACATTTCACTACACAGAGAGTTGAAGCCTCGAAGTCGAAATGGGGTGTGTTTACATCTTGACGCTTTTTTTCAGTCAGCGCACCGACCGTCTGCGATGTATGAAGACGAGAGTCTGCAGCGCGCGTGTGTGTGCCGGTGTATACAGTCCTGGGCGAGGGGAGATGCGATGTATTTTCCACTGAGGGCAAGGACCGGGAAGGACCACGTGGGGAGCCTCGCTTGAATGTCCTCGCATGTTGTCCTTGTTGAGCAGCTCCCTCCGTGAAGCGCTTTGCAGGTCGCAGCGACGAAGACGTTCGCCAATGCCCTTCCGCGACGGTTGCACTCGGGAAACACTGGGAGCGACAGGCGCGACTGAACCAGGAGCCGTCGGCCACGCGTGATTCTTCGCGGGGCAGCGCACGGGACATTTGGTGTCCATGAGCAGAGCAGAAATCAAAGTGAAACTATAAACAGAATGCCTTAAAGTCTTCAGTATTCAACATTTACATCCAAACATGCAAAGTGAGGATTAGAAAAACAAATGGCTTGAGCAGAGTGGAAATGACGACCTGAAAAGCAACACAAATGCAGTAATCGAGCAAATTCGAGTAATCCTTCGGCTTCATATTTTGGAAACAAACTGAGGACATGCTGAACTGAATCCGACAGTAATGGTTACGTACGCACAGAATATGAGTCGGAGAGAACACCGTGTAGTTCTTGAGTCATCTTTATCACCACCACCACCACCAACCGCAATGCCATAGTCATCACACTTTATCAAGATCCCCTGTTTTCCCCTTCGTCGACGTCTCCACCGTACTTACAACAAAGCCTTTCTTTCTATCCATTTACACACAGTTTTTCAAGAAAGCGAATTCGCACAGCAAGACTACATTTGGGCGAAACAACAAGGGGGGTTACTTTTGTGCACAATTTACGACCACGCTGATCGTGCAGCTGCCCCGCGAAATCAGCCCGGCGAGAAAAACAAAAAATGAAAAGAAAACGTGGCTCAACATTGTTTTTCCCCGCGCCCTCACCACCGATGGATCTACCTGGCCAGCTTGCTGCAGCGTGCCGCTCAGCCTGGACCGTGTGTCATCCTGTCGCATGGGAAAATCCGTCGCTCACGAAGGCGCTCACGACACCAACACGAGGAGGCACCAGTCACTCACGATTGCCGTCGCATTCACAGCTTTATGTGGTGGCGGTCGGATGCGTTTTCCTTCTCTTCCCGTTCCGTCTCGCACTGACGTCTTCGACGAGCACACACCTTGAATTCAATGTGTGCGCAAGAAAACCCCACGATTCAGGTGCGGTGGCTTGCGCTCAAGAGCTACCAGCCCCGGTGGTCAGATTAGACGTGTTAGATAAAGGCAAGCGCTGGTAATGTTTTTCCAGCAGGTGAGAGACATTAACATGAGGTACGCTCGTGAAGCATGCTTTCGCCTAATATTTTTTTTTTGTCGTTGAATGGAAATAAATAAAACCTTTGCAACCGTGTAACTTTGCAAGAGTAAATTATGATCTGCGGCATGCGTGAGTTTGACAGTTAGCCCCATAGGAATGAAAGCTGGGTAAGTTAAAAGTTCCTGAAACGAAAGGCTGGTGATACAAAGAAGATGAGCGAACAAATATGCAAAATAGGTTCACACTCGTATATCTGTAATCTGCGGCTGTGGGTTCAATTCAAGAATGACGCCTAAAAGGCATCAGTCTAATGATCGGGGTTTACACTGGCTATTTTCGGGAATTTGTCATGTTTATGTGTATGCGAAAAAATACTGTAAAACAACTGCTTGATTACGATGCCCAATAGTGATGCAAAACAGTGGGCGGCGGCCGAAGGCATTTGAGCGAACTCCTGCTTGTTTAAGAAACATGCGTTGTTAGTGGCGTTAACATTTCATGCGATTAGGATAGGAGCAGACTTTATTTTATTACCGACTGATTGTTCCTTGTTGATGCGACTTAAAGTGCACATCGCAAATTGTTAGCAACCTTTTACTCTGATTAGAGCTCTTGCAAACGCTCAGGCGATAAAATCAACACAGAAGGAATATTTAGCACGAAGACACAGCTGCCTTTTGTTTCGATAATCATATAAATGCGTATTAATTACCTGATATCCACAATGAAACTTGAAAGCGAAAGTAAATAAGAACATAGAGGTCAGTGATTATGCATTGAGAAGCATTCCACACGAGTTTCAATGGCAGCTTTCTTCTATTATGTAAGGGAGCGAAATAATTGTTTATTGTAAAATAGTTAAGAGATTTATTGAGAAATTTTACTTTCAAAATAAGAATATTTGTTTTACGTGCCTTTTAACTAGGTTGCTAGCTCCATTTTCATGCACGCCTTGTTAACACAGCTGACCATTGGTGGGCTAACGAATTACTACGATGGTAAACGCTGTCGCTGCAAAAGAACGACGAAAACAGGCTTCACGGTGACCTTTCTTTTTGTTTTTACATGTGCATTAACTTGTTTCTCGCCGACTTCAGTTACTTGTGAACATTTGCCAACCGATGGCCTGTCCTAAATAATGTATCTCTTTCTATCCGGTGTTCCTGCTTCTGTATTATCTTTGGAATCTTTCTTCTCTTTTTCTTTTTCTGAGGACACCGTTGGTACGCTTTCAGCGGTAATATTCGCTTCAGATGGGCCGGATTTTTAAATCTTGAAGGCTTGTCTAGACAGGATCAGAGAACAGGCATTGCTTTTTTGCTCTCACTCTTGTGGAGCCTCGTTGCCTCTTCTGTCACCGCTGTAATTATCAATCTTCATCTTCATCGTCTCTAGGTGATTCAGAGTCCACCCTATCAGTTACACCGCTGTGCAACTAGAGTGCGGAGCGAAGCGTCTTCAGGACCCACCACCAGCAAATCAGCCTCGAGATGCCCCTGCTGTTCACTGTGAGAAAAAAGAAGAAGAAGAAGAAAAAAAAAAAAAAAAAACAAGCAACAAACGAATGAGCGAGAACAATGGGAAATCACGGTTTATTTACGGGATCTTCGCTCCCGTCGTTCATTACCTTCGTGCACGTGTATGGAACAGAACTCAACGCTCCGAAGGAAGCTTGCTCTGCCTGATACAACAATTATTTCCAAGTTGACTCCTAATAACACCCTCCGCCGCCCATACTCTATTATTCTAGTAGTTACTACGATACGGTATGACTGATAAAATGTCTTATAGTGTAATAAATCAGACAGCGCAGCGACGATTTAAAAGAATCTTCTCACTGTTTTGTCTTTCTCAAAGCGAGTCCTCTAAAGGTCCCTTGACTAAAGAAATCTAGGTCGGCACTGAGAGCAGAAATCCCTTGCACGGCGCTGGCAGGTAGTGGCTGGTAGCTGGAATTGATTCTTCGATGGTTTATGCAACTTAACAAGACCACGTGATACCAGAAGGTTGAGGCAGGAATGTGAAATACGAAACGACCTTCAGTGCTCTTTGGCACGTGCCGAGGGATAGACCACGCAGGCACGTTCATACGGCTCGATTAAAGCGGGGCTTTTTATGTGGGCTTACGCTATCGCGCCATACCCTTACAGGCGGAGCTTAAGTGACCCCATATTCTAGGCTCATGGAACGAAATCCCGTGCGTGAGAGTTGTGCGCGAGATGTACGCAGAATCTGTGCGTGGGATCTGTGCGTCAGGTCTGTGCGCTGATGTGTCGCTTGTCAATCATCCTGATGGCGTCATCACAAAATAAAAATCCTGCCTTTACCGGGAATCTAACCTTCATCCCTCGTACCCCAGCCGAGCGCTTTAACCAACTGCACCACGGCAGAGATCGTGAAACGCATATCGCATTTCTCCTTGTCGACCTTGACAATGATAGTAGTGATGACGACGACGCTGCAATTAGTGATAATGACAATGATGACAGTAGCAATAATAATGACGGTGAATTTAGTTCATCAGTTAATGAGAGCAAACATGATGCACCATGGCAGCAACAACGCTCAGGCTTTCGCATTTCTGCAGTATTGATTCCACAGTGCTCTCGGATTTTTGTTTTTTACCTCTGCGACTGAGACATCACACCTCCCTGTTATCTGAGTTAACCGCACCACGAAAACTTACACATGGATTAGTAAAATTCAGCGCAGACACTTGGGATCACCTACGTGTATGAAAGCTAATGCTCGCGCAGCGACGCCTGATCCCTACGCTGGATGGACGGACGGAATATAGGAGCGTTCCTTTTAAAACGGGATGGCAGCAGTTGCTATCATGCTCGTTTTCCACCCCTATATCTTAATTATTGGTTTAGGTCGGTTAGCTATAACATCATTTCATTTATTCAAATTTTGTTTCTACATTACTACCATTATGTCACATTTTTGCTTTTAAGCCACGAATCTACCAATCGTTTTTTGCTAGCTTCCACCGCAGGTTCATTCACCTGGTCACTGGTATCTCTAAACCCCAGGGCCAGTAAGAGTGACTGCGCCTGTATCGACTTCCGGATAGACACCATTACATTGGAGAATAAGATAGTTAATGGTTTCTATGGATTTACCACTTACTGCAAATGTGTCATATTCATGGCTAAATATCTTTTTGTAGCTGCGTGTTCTAAGGCACCCTGATCTAGCTTGAAAAAGTAGAGCCCTGCCTCTTGAGTTATCAAATAAAGCTTCCTTCCTGATCTGCTTTTTCACTGTAGGTATAGTTGTAACTCTGTTTCTTTTCCATATAATTTATCCAATTTTTACCTTCTGGGTTTTTCACCTGTTGCTTAACGCTCTTTATTTTTCGTCCTTGTGACCAGCATACTTACTGGTTAGTTTCCTAGTTTTTTTTTCCTCCATTGGGAGTCAACGCTTTTTAGGTATAGGTATTTAAGTACTTTAGCTGCCCACCTGTTACTGTCCAATTTCCTCAAGCATTCTCATATAACATTTTACTGTGAGCTTCCCGTATACTTCGAAAGATGCCCAGCCCATATCTTCATGTACCGCCTTATTTGTGGTTTTGCTGTGGGCACTCAGGGCCAATCGTCCGACGGCTCTTTGATTTATTTCTAATGTCGAAAAACTGCATTTCCGAAAGTAAGCCCGGACACAATAATTCCTTTCCAAATACTTCTCAGAACCTGATACCTGTTGTATCCCCACAATGCCCTATGCCTCATTATCCCGGAATTTCTTCGCACCTTTGCCCTAAGTGATTTCTCATGCTTTTCAGTGCATGCCAATCCTTCGTTTACCCATACTACAAGATATATATGTTCTGCTACTCTGCGTACTTCATGGCCTTGCATTTTAAGACCCTGATCAGTTGAGCCGTTGCAAATCATCAGAACCGACTTAACTGCGCTGAAACCGAACCGTCTCCGCAATACTTAACTAGGGTTTGCAAGTCTTCCTGGTTATTTGCTAGCAGCACAATATCGTCTACATACATTAAACCGGGAAGGCGCTGCTGTACCACATTTTCGCCTATTTTATATAATAGGATGAAACCTAGATTACCTTCTTGTATCCTCCATTTCCTATTTATCGTATAAAGCATGAACAGCAGTGGTGATACAGGACAACCTTGTCTTAATCCTTTGCATACCTTGACAGCGTCCGTACTTATTATCCCTTCCCATGTAATTTCTACTTTGTTATCCCGCTATATTTCCTGTAGGAAATCTGTTATCTCATGATCGATACCTTCGTCTTTTAATATGTCCCACAGCAGTTCCCTGTTTATGTTGTCATACGCTCCGTTTATGTCTAGGAAGGCCAAATGCAAAGGTCAATTATCCACTCTAGATATTTCTATGCATTGGGTAAGCACGAACAGGCTATCATCTAAGCGCCTACTATTTATAAAGCCGTTCTGAAGTTCTCCGAGCATATTCTCACTTTTTACCCATGACTGCTTCTTTAATTTCACCGCCTACATGGCCAACCTGTATATAACAGATGTTATGGTAAATAAGCTGTAGGATTTTATTTGCATCATATCTTCTTTCCCTTAATTATTCAAATTCATTTTACTCTGCCGCCAGCTGTCCGGAATTTGCTTATTCGTTATGACTGTTTCCAAAAAGTTTAACAACGTTTCCTTACTTGTTAGAGCATGTTCATTAATCAGCTCGATCAGAATTTCATTTATTCCGGCAGATGAGTTTTTAGGAATATTTTTTTCCGCATTTTTCTAGTTTATATTGGTCAATTTTAAGCTGCTTTGTATTCAGATATATTGTGTTGCTCCCTGATTTGCGGAGAATACCCTATCGTCGCTCCTAAGTGATTCGGCTATAATTGATGTAATGTAGTTCACAGCGTTGTCTTCCTTTAAACAATTTCTCTCGTTATCTTGAATCCGGTCCTGCTTTCTTTGATTATTTTTATGTAGCCAGCTTATATGGTTCCAGACTTTTCTTGGTCCACCTCTCTGGCAGTGTGTATTTCAGCCATCCAGCAATCGGTGGATTGCTTTATTTTACTTTGGACGAGGGCCTGTACATCAAGTTTCTTTTGACGATACGATTCCCATGTTTGGTCTATTTACTCCTGAGACATCTGTGCTTTCTTTGCCCCGGTATTCTCTTGAAGCTGCCCGTCGTTGTTCAATGAATTCTCTGATTTCCTTATTCCATCAGCTCCGTGGCTTCCTCTTTCTATTCAAGCGGCTTGTTACCTTGTTAATTTAACCTTCTTAATTTTTCTCCTTATGCGTAGTTCTATCTGTTCATAATCCCAGTCTTCCATGGGGCTTTTCTCTATGGCTTCCTTTATGTCTGCTGCTACCTGCGCTATTTGATCATAGCTTAATTTTGCTTTTACGTTTTGTCTAAGTTCTATTTCGCTTTTCATCAAGGGCCCCATCTGCAGACTAAAACGTTTATGATTACTTGCCAGACTACTTCTTCTTCGTCTGTTTACATGTTTGCGAGCTTGCTATAAATTCCCTGCGACATTAGACACCAGTCAATGGTCGCCTGCCTGTTCCGAAATTCAAACGTGATTTATCTCTCACATTTTTCTTCTCTATTTAAAATAACTAGGTTGTGTCGCTCACAGAAATCTAGCATTAGCTTTCCGTTGCAATCCGTGTATCCATCTAGATCGTTGATGTGGCCGTTCAGGTCCCCCAGTAGAATAATATCGGTCCCATCCCCAAACTAGCTTATATCGTTGCTGAGACATGCAGCGAGATTCTTGTTTACCTGCCTGCATTCGTGTCCTGTTCCTAAATAAACTACCCCTAGCCATGTCCTTATGTCGGCAATTGTTCCTGATACCCAGATATGTTCTTTGCAAGATGATTTTATTCTTTGCCAATTTGCTCCTTGGTGTATCAACATACCTACCCCTCCCCCCTTTTTCTACACTCCCGTTCTGTTGCACGCTTCCCAGACGTAGCCTTCTATAAACGGTGAATCTTCTAGATCCCTATAGCGCGCGCCACCTCCTGTAATGTCCTCCTGTAGCGTGCGCCACCAAGCGACCGGTAGCGCGACGTCATCTGTACACTTTTCGCTTCTCTGACGGCGCCCTGCCCATTTCTTGTCTTAAAACACGGCCGCTGCACTAGGTCACGTGATGTGGCGAAGTGAATGAGGCTTACAACTGGAGGCGCGTACGTCGGTTCGAATCCCTGTCGCAAATTAGACTAGCACATGTACGCCGGTTAGGCGCCGAAATGATATTACACCATCCGTAACGCTGCTCTAAAAACGGGTAAGCCTTAACTTTCATACGAAAGAGGGTAAATGTGGTGCCAGATGGAGGTCCGCTAGGGATGCCTTACGAGTAAACGGCAGGCAGGGAGCTAAGGAATATTTACATCGAGTCTTACTGCACAGCAGCAGCATGTTTCAATACTCATTTTTAATACATCGTCGCAGTGGTGTAATATCCCCCAGCGAGCGTAAAAAGGGCGGAACCGCCCAACTGCAGAGTTAGCTGTCCATCCACTCACGTGACGAGACGGCCCGGTCGGAGGCGAGTCGGAACCCAGACGAGCGCTGGTGCGCCCCCTGGACGGTCTCTTCAGAGCTCAGGGCGACGACGCGTGACTGTGTCGCTGTGCACTTGAGCCGTAGGCCGTCGCTGTCGCTGAAGTGGCGCGCCTCGACTCGGAACCGGAGCCCAAGGACGGCTGCCTGAGTGCCGTCCGCGTAGCGCACGTTCGGAAAACGCACCGCTTCCGGGCCTTTAACCTGCACGTGCGGAAATCATGTTATGCGGGCTCGCGTCCTAAGTGGACGCATCTGTAATGATCTCCACAGACACTTGTTGAACAGACAGAAAAGTTTGGGACATATCGCTACTGAAATGCAGGTCCCACTTTCGTACGCCGTAATGCACAACAGCAAATGCAACGGCAGGATATTTGTATTTATCACCCACCGACAATGTTTTTGGAGAATTTTAATTCCGTATAGGTGCCAGAATATGCAATATGTGCGTGCGTGCGTGCGTGCGTGTGCACACACACACACACACACACACACACACACACACACACACACACACACACACACACACACACACACACACACACACACACACACACACACACACACACACACACACACACACACACACACACACACACACACACACACACACACACACACACACACACACACACACACACACACACACGCACACACACACACACACACACACACACACACACACACACACACACACACACACACACACACACACACACACACACACACACACACACACACACACACACACACACACACACACGCACACACACACACGCACACACACACACGCACACACACCCACACACGCACACACACACACACACGCACACACACACACACACACACACACACACACACACGCACACGCACACGCACACGCACACGCACACGCACACACACACACACACACACACACACACACACACACACACACACACACACACACACACACACACACACACACACACACACACACACACACACACACACACACACACACACACACACACACACACACACACACACACACACTTTTTTATTGTTATTTCAGCAGAGCAAATACAGCATCTGCTGCAGGGGCAGTGGCTAAAGGCTGTGGCGCCTGACGAAGGCCTCTGTCCTTCTGCAGTCGACTGAAGTACAGTTATTTACCGCATAACAGAACGTAAAATACAAAAACAAATGTGCATAAGCAAAACAAACAGAATCACATGGCACTATACGACACCATAGCAATATATACAACAATGAAATGATATCCAACGGAGATCTCCTGTACAACTATACAATTTATAGCTAGTCACATATGACAAAATAAAGATAATAGAGATAATGTGCACTGGAACACAACACAAGACAAAATAGATCAAATACCAGGTCAGTGTATACAATACTAGAATATGTTCTGCAGAAACATGGCCAAGATGATAATCAGTCCCCATACATAACTCCAGACGTTATTAAGACATCTTTAATATGCTTTTTAAACTTACCTGTACTGGTTTCGAAATTTATTGCATCTTCTAATTTATTAAGAATAACAACCCTTTGGTTTGTGAATGTTTGTTTTGCATCATCATCATCATCATCATCATCATCATCATCATCATCATCATCATCATCATCATCATCATCATCATCCTGACTATACCCACTGCAGGGCGAAGGCCTCTCCCATATTTCTCCACAACCCGGTTCTGTGCTAGCTGCATCCACTTGACCCCCGCGAACTTCTTAACCTCATCCGCCCAACTAACTTTCTGCCGCCCCCTGCTACGCTTTCCTTCTCTTGGAATCCAGTTTGTTACCCTAAGCGACCATCGGTTA
This sequence comes from Amblyomma maculatum, assembly GCF_055883805.1. NCBI lineage: Eukaryota > Metazoa > Arthropoda > Arachnida > Ixodida > Ixodidae > Amblyomma > Amblyomma maculatum. The sequence goes on from NC_139345.1 coordinate 11,396,378, forward strand.
TCCTCTCTTCGCACTACATGTCCCGCCCATGCCCATTTCTTCTTCTTAATTTCCACTAGAATGTCGGTAACTTGAATTATTTCTCTGACCCACTCTGCATGCTTCCTATCTCTTAATGTTACCCCTACCATTTTGCGTTCCATGGCCCTCTGGGTTGTCCTCAACTTAAGTAGAACTTTCTTGGTTAGCCTTCACGTTTCAGCCCCATAGGTGAGTACAGGTAAGATGCTAATGGTACTGGAAGTAGTAGGCGATATGTCTACTTAGGACAGGTAGTAACCGCAGGTTCAGACCATGAAAAGGAAATAACAAGAAGAATAAGATTGGGATGGAGTGCATTTGGCAAACACTCGCAGATTATGACTAGCAGTTTACCGGTATCCCTCAAGAGGAAAGTATACAACAGTTGTTTTGCATAGTTCGTTCTTGTTTTGGGTGTGCGTCTTTTATTATGTCGAAATGGATAAACAGGATTTTCTTTCCTGTCGCAGACGTACAGTTTTCGGTGTTTTATGAACATTAGTAGTTTGTAGTAGTAAAGCTGGTCGGCCCTCAACATTTTGTAATTTAAGAACAAAGAAGTTCGTAAAAGCTGCAAAGACCCATAATAATTTTCATAGCAACGCAATATTTTCTCCTGTAATATTATAATCTTATTGTAATTAGTATATGTTGTGGTTCCCCACACCATGATACCATAGAACAGTTTTGAATAGAAACGTGTATTATAAAAAAGTTGCTTTATCTATAGGGGGACTATATGAGCTAATTTGTATAAGCAACCGACGGTTCGTGCCAGTTCATTTATTAAATGGTTCACGTGTGGCGTCCATCATAATTCTTCCTGGAACCACACGCCTAGAAATGTTTGTTCTTTAACCGAGGAAAGGCATTGATCATCAAACTTCAGTGTTATTGTAGTCTCTAATGGTTTATTGACGGGACGAAATACGATATAGGTTGACTTTTTTGAATTCAGTTCTAACATATTTTCCTTGAGCCACCGGGAAAGGTGCATAAGGTAGTTGTTCACTTTGGTTTCCAGTGATATCTTGTGATGCGAAAAAAATATTAGTATCATCTGCATACATGATAACTTCTGGTGATTCGGGTATTTTTACGATATCATTTATATATCGTATACTTTCTACTGCATACAACTTTGAATATGCTACCTTTTGTGTGTATGCAACTGTTTGGTCAAAATAAACACGTTTACGACGTTTCTTGAAAGTATGCAAATGTTTCTTAATTGTGATGCTGCTTTTCTTCTAATTTGTGTTCCTTTTTAGCACTGTGCGTATAGTTCTTTATTATACACATCAAATAATTGCATCCTGTGAAGGGTAAGCATGATTGACTGTACATTGACCTTTGAACCTATGACTGGCCAATGACTGCAAGCTCTGACAGTGTTTGACACACAGGCAATAAGGCTGAAATAAAAAAAAAAGAATGTCATTTTTAATTTTAAAGCAATTATTTCTTTTTTTGTGCGCAACTCTGCCCGGAATTTTGCCCGACGTTTGACGCCTGTGGTATCTGTGAGGTGTTGTAGATGTAAAGTAAAAAAGTAGTAGCGCTATGATATAATGAGTGTTTTCCTCGATCCCATGTAATTACTGACATCCATAGATACTAGTTTTATAAGGATCGTGGTGGAACTTAATCTAATCGCAAATGCCGAAAGCTAAAACTAGAATACACTGCTATATTGTGACACAGTAGCTGCATTATATTTGAAAAAGATTTCACAATTTTCAGGCAACTGCATGCACGCAGTGCAAAAGAGGACGTTATTGCGGCAGAGGTTTTAAATTGTCCGTATTAATAAAACTCAGCTTTGGCAAATTGACAGAAATATTATTTTTGCCTCTTGTTTTTAACTTATTCTTGGTCGAATAAATGGTAATGTTACCGCTTACACGCTCTCCAATCTGAGCAGGCAATTGGCTGTCACGTGGATACGCTTAATTTAAATGGCATTCTTTATCTAAACGTCGTTGCGTAAACGAGAAATAATGAAACGGCGGGATGCAAAAAAAAAAAAAAAAAGACCACAATAAGCTTTCTAAATGCTCTGCACAGCTGTCCCATGAAATCAGGAAGTTTATGAAAGCAAATAATTAAAAGGCATAAAATTTTATCAGCAAAAAGATTCAGAATACGGTAAACGTAACCATCTCACTTATTATTCTATTCCTTATATCGGCCACCTTGCACTTATTGATTAGCTTCGATATCTCGGCCAATTTTATCTGGTCGGTTGGATTAGAAGCTTTCATACTCTGGCATTTCTTAATCAAATATTTCGTCTCCTTAGACTGCTTACCGGCACCCTCTCTAACTATCCTACCGCCTATTTCTACCGCGCACTCAGTAATGATATCTCTGAAATTATTGTTCATTGCTTCCAGGGTAATGTCGCCATTCTCGATTAGAGCTAAATATCTCTAAGAGAAGAAAATTGAGCATGCTGTAAAGAACGGGGGAAACCTTAAAGTGGTAAAGAAGAAATTGGGCATATGCAAAAACCAGATGTATGAGATAAGAGACAAGGCGGGCCACGTCATCACGAATATGGACAGATAGTCAAAGTAACCGAGGAGTTCTATACAGATCTCTACAGTAGCCAAAGTAGTCAGGACCGTAATGAGATTGACTGTAGGAAAAACCAGTCTGACGTTCCACCAGTAACAAAGGACGAGGTCAAGAAAGTATTAGAAACTATGAAAAGGGGCAAATCAGTTGGAGAGGATCAGATAACTATGGATTTGTTGAAGGACGGGTGGGATATTGTGCTAGAAAAACTGGCCACTCTGTACACGCAGTGCGTGGTGTTATCGACCGTGTTATCGACGGTACCGGAACCATGGAAGAATGCAAACATTATCCTCATTCATAAGAAAGAGGACTGTAAGGACCTTAAAAATTACAGACCAATCAGCTTACTGTCTGTTACGTATAAGGTATTTACCAAGGTAATCGCTAATAGAATCAGGACAACCTTAGACTGCAATCAAGCAAAGTATCAAGGAGGTTTTCGGAAACGGTACTCTACTATCGATCATATTCATACCATCAATCAGGTGATAGAAAATGCTCGGAATATAACCAGCCTTTATACATAGCATTCATTAATTACGAAAAAGCATTTGACTCAGTTGGAACCTCGGCGGTGATGCAGGCATTGCGAAATCAGGGGGTATACGAGCCGTACATGAAAATGCTGGAAGATATATACAGAGGGTGCACAGCAACCATAGTTCTGCATAAATCAAGTAACAGAATTCCCATAAAGAAAGGTGTTATCCAAGGAGACACAATCTCCTCAGTACTATTCACAGCTTGCTTACAGGAAATATTCAGAGACTTGGAATTGGAGCAGTTAGGAATAAGGGTAGATGGAGAATACCTCAGTAATCTGCGATTTGCCGATAACTTTGCCTTGCTAAGTAACTCAGGAGACGAACTGCAAATAATGGTTGCTGGCCTAGACAGGAAAAGCAGAAAGGTAGGCTTGAAAATCAATATGCAGAAGACTAAGGTAAGGAAGGCGTCCCACATGTTACTGGGGATGAACAAAGGGCGATTCCTAGTAGCTCCAGGACGAATGAAGCGGCTGGGCTAAAACCAAAAGGACGCTCAGTTGTGGATGTGTCGGGAAGCGACCGGAAAGTCCGATGTTGCAAGGAGATATATCACATAGCAACATGGAATGTAAGATCTATGACGCAAGGTAAACTGGATGTCGTCAAGCGAGAAATGAACCGATTGAACATTGATATCTTGGGTATCAGCGAGCTCAAGTGGACCGGAATGGGAGAATTTAACTCCGGCGACCATTATGTCTTTTATTGTGGGCACGAATCCAAGAGAAGGAATGGGGTCACTCTCATAGTAAACAGAAGAATGGGTAAAGCAGTGCTAGGTTACAACCCCAAAAACGACCGAATGATTTCACTTCGGATCCAAGGTCACTCTCTCAACATAACAGTTATCTAAGTCTATGCACCGACCACTACTGCTGAAGAAGCTGACGTTGAGAGATTTTATGCGTACCTACAATGCCTTTTAGACCACACCCCATCATCAGACGTCGTTTTTCTCGTAGGAGACTGGAATGCTAAGGTCGGGAGTGAAGAAATATCCGGAATTGTAGGCAAGTTCGGTCTTGGCGAGTCAAATGAAGCTGGACAGAGGCTAGTAGAGTTTTGTCAAGAAAACAACCTGACCATAGCGAATACTCATTTTCAACAGCACAAGAGGCGCCTGTACACATGGACTTCACCGGACGGTCTGTACAGGAATCAGATCGATTATAGTCTTTGCCGGCAGAGATGGAGAAGCGCTATACAAGCAGTAAAAACAAGGCCTGGGGCCGATTGTGGCACCGATCATCAGCTTCTTGTTGCCAAAATTAAGCTTCGATTGAGGAAAACTCAGAAAACTAGAAGGCCTTTCAGGTATGATCTGGATCAAATTCCATTAGAATATGCTGTGGAAGTGAGCAATCGATTTCAAGAATTAGATCTAGAACACAGAGAGCCCGAAGAGATGTGGACTGATGTTCGTGATATAATACAAGAAGTTGCTACTAAGGTAGTTCCAAAGCAAAAGAAATGCAGGAAAGCAAACTGGTTATCTGAAGAGGCTTTGCAAATAGCTGAGGAAAGGAGGATGGCAAAAGTTATGGGGGAAAGAGAAAGATACAAGGTTCTCAATACGGATTTTCAGAAAATAGCAAGGAGAGATAAGAATGCCTTCCTGAACATACAGTGCCAAGCAGTTGAGGACAACAGCCAATTAAGGAACACAAGAGCTCTGTACAAGACAATCAAGGATATCAAAGGAAGCTTCTGTGCTAAGCTGGGCGTGATAAAGGACAAACGAGGCAAGGACCTCACTGAAGCCTCAGAGATAAAGAAGAGGTGGCAGGAATACACAGTAGAACTGTACAAGAAGGACCCAAATGTGCAAACCCAATATAAGACGGTTGTGATCACTGATCTCGAGTCGGGAATCCTGAAGAGTGAAGTTGAATGGGCCTTAGCCAGCCTTGCTAAGAACAAAGCTAGCGGAATTGTTGGCATTCCTGCTGAGTTGCTTCAAAACCTCAACCATGACGCTGTTAGCATTCTGCATACATTATGTCAGAAGATTTGGACAACCCTGCAGTGGCCACAGGATTGGAGGAGGTCAGTTTACATCCCCATTCCAAAGAAAGGCAGTACCAAAGATTGTTCCAACTACCGCACGATTGCGCTTATTTCGCATGCTAGCAAGGTGATGTTGAAAGTCCTCCAAGGTAGGCTGCAGCAGTATGTGGATCGGGAGCTTCCGGACGTGCAAGCTGGGTTTCGCAAGGGCAGAGGAACTAGAGACCGAATTGCCAACCTCCGCTGGATCATGGAAAAAGCAAGAGAGTTCGAGAAACCCATCTACTTCTGCTTTATTGATTATGCGAAAGCGTTTGACTGCGTAGATCACAGCAGATTGTGGCAAGCTCTCCAAGAGATGGGAGTTCCAATTCACCTCATCTGTCTCCTCAGGAACCTGTATGAAGGACAAGAGGCCACAGTCAGAACTGGGCATGGTCTTACCGAGTGGTTTCCGATTGAGAAAGGAGTGAGGCAAGGCTGCATACTGTCGCCCTGCCTATTTAACCTATATGCAGAGTGCATCATGAGGAAGGCCGGTCTGGACGAGTCCTCATATGGAGTGAAGATTGCTGGAAAACGTATCAACAACCTTAGATATGCGGATGATACCACTTTAATGGCAGAAAGTGAAGTGGAACTCAAGAGACTTCTGATGCGCGTACAAGAAGAGAGTGAGAAGTTTGGGCTTAAACTGAACATCAAAAAGACAAAGATCATGGCGTCTTGCCCTATCAAGTCCTGGAGCATCAAAGGACAAGAAGTGGAAGCTGTGACAGATTTTCTCTTCTTGGGCTCCAAGATTACCTCGGAAGGAGACTGCAGCCACGAAATTAGGAGACGCCTGCTTCTGGGAAAGAGAGCAATGGTTAGCCTTGACCGCCTAGTAAAGAGCAGAGACATTAGTCTGCCGACCAAGATCCGTATAACTCGTGCTATGGTCTTTCCAGTTGTGATGTATGGATGCGAGAGTTGGACTGTGAAAAAGGCTGATTGCCGAAGAATTGACGCGTTTGAATTGTGGTGCTGGCGAAGACTCTTGAGAGTTCCTTGGACTGCCAGAAGATCAAATCAGTCGATATTGTCGACCATAAACCCTGACTGCTCATTGGAGGGTCAAATTCTAAAGTTAAAACTCAGCTACTTTGGTCATCTGATGAGAAGAGAGGAGTCGCTGGAGAAAGATTTGATGTTGGGAAAGGTTGACGGTCGCCGGAGAAGGGGTAGGCAGCGAACGCGATGGTTAGATGGCATCCTCGAGGCACTGCAGATGAAGTTATGTGATGTTAGGAAGATGGTGAGAGACCGGAAAGCGTGGCGTGAAATGGTCCATAGGGTCACGAAGAGTCGGACACGACTGAACAACTGAACTGAACTGAACTGAAAGGTAATGTTCAACAGCCTCGGGAAGGAACAGCAGTTTACATAGGTAGCGACGTACTGGAAGCAGTAGGCGAATATGTCTACTTAGGACAGGTAGTGACCGCAGATCCGGACCATGAAAATGAAATAACATGGAGAATAAGATTGGGATGGAGCGCTTTTGGCAAGCACTCGCAGGTTATACTAGCAGCTTACCGGTATCGTTCAAGAGGAAAGTATACAACAGTTGCATCTTAGCTGTACTTACCTTTGGGGCTGAAACGTGGAGGCTAACCAAGAGGGTTCTACTTAAGTTGAGGACAACCCAGAGGGCTATGGATCGAAAAATGGTATGGGTAACATTAAGAGATAGGAAGCGTGCAGAGTGGGTCAGAGAAATAACTCAAGTTACCGACATTCTAGTGGAAATTAAGAAGAAGAAATGGACATGGGCAGGACATGTAGTGCGAAGAGAGGATAACCGATGGTCGCTTAGGGTAACAAACTGGATTGCAAGGAAGGAAAGCGTAGCAGGGGCGGCAGAAAGTTAGGTGGGCGGATGAGGTTAAGAAGTTCGCAGGGGTCAAGTGGATGCAGCTAACACAGAACCGGGTTAATTGGAGAAATATGGGAGAGGCTTTCGCCCTGCAGTGGGTATAGTTAGGCTGATGATGATATTATTCTATTAGAAGACTTTCAGCTACTGCCGCTCACTAACTCTACGTCTAGCGCCACGCTGATCCGGCGAGTACTCGTCCCCTGTATGTGTTATGCAAGCATTTATTTAATGTCTGAGCAAGTGGAAACAGTAATCTGCTGATGGACATTAAACTGTATTTTATGGGAGGAGAATGAATGTTGTCTAAAGTACTTTCGCTGAAAACTGCTAAGCGTTTGAAAACTTTGCTTGTTTAATGTTCTTTCTTCGGGTGAGCATAAAAGAGTGTTGCCTATAATAAATGTTCTAAAATTTGAGTGCAGAGAATTACTAAGGGGGGGGGGGGGTTGTTCACACGGCTTAAACTTTCTACTATAATATGTAATATCCTACGTATTACTAAGACGAAAGCCTTTAAGAGCTCATGGATTGCGTCCGCGGAAAGTGTGCACAGGAACTGTGCGCGAGATGTGTCAACGAGATTCCGCGGGAGATCAGCGGACTTCTGGTATATAGTCACCGATAGTTGCAGTTAGTGAAAGATAATGATTGTGAAGAGGAGTCCCCTCCCTTATTCCTGGGCAAAAAACGGCGATGTTACCGCTTACAGGCCCTCTCGCTCTCCTCACCCTCTTTCTCTTTCCCTTTGCTTTCTTTCCATATACCCCTCTCTCTCCCCCTCACCCTCTACTCTCACGCTCTTACCAGAATCCCTCATTTGCCCATTTCCCTCTCTCCCTAGAGAGAGAGTTCACTCTTTTTCTCTTTATTTTTCAAGGAACCAGTGTGTTCCAAAGATTGCAGAAGGGAGGCCAAAAGCCGTTTTCATTGCTGCATATAAGGTGACTTAAGTGCCCCAATGATTTTTTTTTGTAGACCTAAATTGCAAGACTTGACGCTAGCAAAATGTTCAGTGATGCCATTAATTTGGTCGTTTTGTTCACTGTTCAAAACGTCCTCTGCAGTAGATGGAATAGAATAAATCGCACAGCAAGGCTTTTGAAGCGACAACTTCACTACGCTAGGTAGAGCCGGTCCTCGCATGGGCCTCAATTTGGCCTTCAAGGAGCCGTCTTCTTTTTCGCACGCGTGGCGCGCGGAGACGGCGGCGCTCGCTTCTTTTGCTGTGTATATCCAAACCCACATAGACTAGTTCAGGTGGCTTTAGTATATTGTGGCGTCCGTATGCTGTGCGATATCAGCGCCCGTTAAATGTCCCCAGCTGGTTCAAATTACACTGTAGTCCTCCACTACGGCACCTCTTTCTCTCCTCTCCCCTTTCACTCTCACCTTCCTCTCTTTCTTAGTGGTGCGGTTCAGTTGTACACAGAAACGTGTGATAAGTACTGCTCCTTTCCTTTCTTGTGAACGAACTAATAATAACTATTTAATAAAAGCTTGACCTTATTAAGTTTAGGTGCCCACGATCCTGCGGTGTCCACCCAAAAGCATACAGCGTCTTCCTTTTCCCAAAACCTACCTTAAATGGAGAGGCAGCGCCCCGCCGCGGTGGTGCAGTTATTAAGCTGCCCGACTACATTGCCGTAGTACACGGGTTCAGTCCCGACCGCCAGCGGCTACGTTTCGAACGGAGAGGCGTGCGTGTGATGTGCGATGTCAGCGCACGTTAAACATCTCCAGGTTGTCGAAATTGCTCCATAGCTCTTCACTACGGTTCCTCTTTCTCATTTACCACTTTCACTCCCACTTTCCTTTCTTTCCTAACGGCGCGGTTCAGGTGTCCACAAAATAAGTGTGACATATAATGTTCCTTTTCTTTCCTGTGAACCAATTATTACGGAGAGACAGCCCTGTGTTATGCGATGTCAGCGCACGTGACGGGCCCTCAGGTGACTGAAATTATCCTGTAGCCCTCCAATGCCGAACCTTTTTCACTCTTTCTATTTTCTCTCCCACTTTCTTTCCGTCTCGACGTAGTTCAGGTGTCCATGAGAAGTCCGGGGTGGTGCAGTGGTAAGACGCCCGGGAAGGAAACAACTTTATTTAATAAAAAAAAAATGTCTTCCAGGGTGGTCTCCTACTAGTCCAGGAGTCCACGGGCTTTGGCTTCACATAGAGCCCGATCGACCAGCCATTTCTGACCGGCGGGTTGAGCTGTCCGCAAAGCAGCCTCCCAGGAAGAAAAGGTGGGATGGGGGATGGGGGGCACTGCCTGGGGAGAAGGACATTCCCACAGGTAGTGGAAAAGTGAGGATTTTGGCTCGCCACAGGTGTCGCAGTGAGGGGGCAAGCCAGGGTGAAGGCATGAGAGACGGTAGGGGGAAATGAAACAATTCGTCTGCAATTGTCGCCATGTAGCACTGGATAAGGGTGACAAGGTGCTGTGGGGTTGTGGCAGTGTCATGCGCTTGTGTTTGTAGAATGTGGTGATTTGGTGGTATGTAGAAAGGACCGATGCGGCCTCCTGCGCGGAGCTGGGTGCCTGATCATCCGGGGCTCGGGTAGAGAGTTCTCGAGCCAGCGCATGAACGCGCTCATTACCGGGGATCGAGGCATGCCCTGGGATCCACGTTAGATTAACCGTTCGGTCGAGAGAGGTGGCGGTGGTAAGAATATGATGCGCGGCCGGTGTCGCCACGCCGTTTAGGTAGTGGCGGTATGCCGCCTGAGAATCTGTACAAATTTCGGTAATAGCTTCGTCAATGGCTGAATGGGCAAGCGCGAGTGCGATGGCGGCTCCTTCCGCTTCTGCAGGCGAATTAGTTCGAATAGTGGCGGCGGCCCCCACTCTGCCATCTTCGTAGGCAGCGACTGCAGTGAAAAATCCAACTTTAGAATACCCTGCCGCGTCGACATAGAGGATATCAGAGCGGTTGCGGTATCTTTTGGTGTAATAGCTGGCTCTAACTTTCCGTCTTCCCTGATAAAGGCAAGCGCCCATGTTGCGTGGTAGGGGCTTCTGGTATATGTGATCCTGCGTGCCCGGAGAGATCATGAAAGGTGTAGCACTTGCTGGGGTGGCGATGGGTGGATTGAGATGGAGTTGTCGCAGTAGGCATCGTCCTGTTTCCGTGCGACTCAGGCGGACTAATTGGTTGGTGCGTTGAGCTTCTATTAATTCGTTCACTGTATTGTGAGTACCAGTGGCCAGCAGACGTTCTGTGCTAACCGTCCGTGGAAGACGTAGGGCGGAGGTTACGGCCATGCGTATTAGGATGTCCGCCTGCTCTGTTTGGCGCTGAGTGAGTATATGATATGGGAGGTGGTAGGTGATTCGGCTAATGATTAACGCGTTGGTCATATTGAGGGTTTCGCGTTCCGACAGCCCATGGTTGCGCGCAGCCACACGCCTGATTAGTCCAGCAACCTGCTTAGTCTGTCTTTGCAAGAGTTGAAGGGTGGCAGTTGCATCAAGTGCGTTGTTAATGAGAAGGCCGAGAATCTTCATCTGAGACACAATGGGCACTGGGTTTCCGTACATGTGAAGTTCAATGGGGGGATCACCGGGTAAGGGTTTAAGCTGCATTAGTTCCGATTTAGTTGGGGAGCATCGGAGGCCTGTGTTTTCTAGATAGGTGGTGGTGATGTCTATGGCAGACTGCAAGATATCCTGGGCTGTTCCAAGGGATCCGCTTGTTGTCCAGAGGGTTATATTATCTGCATATAAGGCTGTGTGGAGCTCTGGGATAGCAGCAAGGGCCTTTGCTAATGGCGCTAGGGCAACGTTAAAAAGTAGCGGTGATAGGACCGCCCCTTGAGGTGTTCCGCGGTTAGGCAGGGGGAAAGGCTGGGAGGCAATATCCCCAAGGTAAATTTGTGCCGTGCGGCCCTGAAGAAAGGCCCGAACATACTGCCATATGCGCGTGCCGCAGCCCGTGGTGGCTAATGTCGTCAGGATATGGTCATGGCTTATCGTGTCGAATGCCTTGTGAATATCCAGGGCCAGTATGGCGCGCGTAGAGGCTGTACGGCGCTTAGTGTATAAGAGAGACTCTTTAAGGGCGAGAAGTACGTCTTGTGCCGAGAGGTTTGGGCGGAATCCAAATTGAACATGGGAGAGAAAGCCTGTTGCTTCTAGGAACGGTTGCAGACGATTGAGAATGACATGCTTGAAGAGCTTGCCGACACAACTCGTTAAGGATATAGGGCGCAGGTTTTGAAGAGTGAGGGATTTGCCCGGTTTGGGTATAAATCGCATGCTGGCGTGGGTCCAGGTTGATGAGAGCGTCCCAGCGTGCCAGTGGTTATTAAAGAGTTCCGTGAGTTTCTGGAGAGAGACTTCGTCCAGATTGAGTAATGCCTTGTACGTTATGCCGTCCGGTATCTCAAGGAGTGCTCGGCGAACTTCACTTAAGGTGATGTCAGCATCAAGTTCGGAGTTAGGCGGAGGTGGATTTAGTGGATCTGCTGACTGAAGGGATATGGGTATATAGGTGTCCCGTAGTTGACCAATTACGTCGGTGCCTTTTTGGAGTTCTAGCTGTATCAGACGTTGTGTGTTTACTTGTGTCTGTGCTTTAGTGGTTGTTGGATCTAAAAGAGCGCGTAGGAGGGCCCACGTGCGTTTAGTGCTTAATGTACCCTTGAGGTCGTTACAAAAGGTTGCCCAGTTCGCACGGGCTAAGGCGTTGGCGTATCCTTCTGCCTCACGAGTGAGAGCGGCTATGCGGAGTCTCAATTTACGATTGTGTCGCTGGTGACGCCAGCGTTTGAGAAGTCCCTGTCGGGCCTCCCATAGATGAGCCAGGTGCGAATCAACCTGCGGTGCAGTAGGAGTATTTTTAATGCGTTTGCTGTTCACCCGGATGGCCTCCACCAGGCGGTCTGTCCAGTCGGTGACAGTAGGGACTTCAATAGAGTCAGCTGCCAAGTATGAGCGCAATTTATCCCAGTCGGTGAGAAGGTGTGTGCGAGGGCTGAAAATCTTGGAATCGTAAGCGATAGTAGTGGACACTGGGAAGTGGTCACTCCCAAGGCTGTCTTGTAGCACCATATGAGATTTAACAATTAAATTTGGTGAGGCCCATGTGAGGTCCGGCGTGGTATCACGAGTGACACGTGTGCCGATGCGAGTAGGTACAGTGGGGTTTGTGATCAGGCCGAGGTTATGATCAGCCATTGCGGTAGATATTAGGTTACCTTTGGGTGCGTCTGAGGTGTATCCCCATTGCGTGTGGCGTGCATTAAAATCCCCCACCACAAGGAGTTGGGAGGTGCGAAAGGAGCCCAGGATTCCCGGAATAGATCTGCCTTTATCTTTAGGGTTGCTGTATATGTTAATAATTGTGAGGCTGCTTGTTTGCCCGCGTGAGCTGAGCTCTATCGCGGTATATTGAGTGTCTTTACTGTCAGGCGTGCTTGTCGGTGTGCGGTCTAGCACCGGCATTGATGCGAGTGTGAGGATTGCCGTACGTGACGTAAGGGCTGCTGTCCGATAACCACGGATATGAATGCGATTTGTTTCCGTCTCTTGCAGAGCGATGACATGCGGGGGATTAGGGGACTTTGCGATGTATGCTACTAGTTGCGCTTGTTTTCTGCGTATGCTGCGGCAGTTCCATTGCCAAATTATTGTTTCTGTTTGCGTAGTGGATTGGCGTCGCTGCCGACGTTTTCGCGTGCTATTGTTCTGTGCCATGTTGCTGAGCTGCAGACGCTGAATGAGAGCAGGCTTCGGGTTGAACTACGCGCTGCTTGCGAGGCAATTCCTGATGGGGTACAAGTTCGAAAAGCTTGTTGATGCCGGCTTCATGTTTGTCCAAGCGTGTGTTGATCGTGGCTTCTATCCTCTCGGTCATGGATTGTATGAGCTGTGCCTGGGCTTGTATGAGCTGTTTCTGCATCGCTCCGATTTGTTCGGCAGCTATGGTGTTGATTATACTAGTAACTTCTGACCGAAATTCGGCGGAACGTATATATTGTTTCACTGCTTCTTGAGGTGTAATGGGAAGAATGGGAGGGTTAGGGGTTGGATTGGGTGAAGTAGCGGAGGCTGCTTGGACGGACAACTCACCTTTTTTAGCAGGGCCGGCTCCTTTCTCGGGTGTGGCTTGCCGCGCCGACAGGGCCTCCTGGGTCTCCTTGATGCGAGCTGAGGACTCACTGGCTTTCGACGTAGATGCCTCAGACTCGGGGTCTCGAACGCCAGACACTATGTCACGAACGCCGGATGAGGGACCACGGACGCTAGCTTCTTTACTGCGAACGCTGGACGCGGGGTCATTGTCTTGCCTGGCAAACACAGGGCGCGTCTTGAAACGGCGCTTGCATTGCGGAGCGCCAGTTTGATGGTTTTCTTTACAAATAACGCAGGAGGGCTCACAGTCATGGTCCATGGCTGGATTACGTGCTCCACATCGCGGGCACAGCGAAAGGTCTGTACCGGGGCAGACGTCCGGACGATGGCCGAGCTTGCGACAAAGGTTACAGGCTTCAACCTTGCGTCTGAAGGGAACGCAGCGGGTTACACATCCTTGATAAAGTATGTAAAAGGGGACTCTGATGCCACGGAATGTGATGAGAACAGACTCGGTAGAGCCCATACGCCGACCCATAATGATGGTATCGTGCCGGTCAAAGTCAAGAAGACTAGAAGTGATTTCCTCTGCGGAATGGTCCAAGGGAATTCCGTGGATGATGCCTCTGCACGAATTCAGGGGATCAGCGACGTGCGTGGCAACGTCGTAGGTAGTATTGTTAAACTGGAGGGCTTTAATTTTGTGATAAGCTTCAGTATGATGCATGTTAGGCGTGCTGATAAGGAGGGTGTTATTGACGGGATTAGGTCGAAATATATCAGTACTTGTTTCAGCAGTTGAGATTTTCGAGGCTTGCAGAACGGCTTGGCGAAGAGCGTGAGCAGGAATCTTGGAGCAGTCAAGGCCCCCGCGAAGACGAATAATAACCTTGTAGTCGCTGGCTGGTAATGGCGGTGGGCGAGGCGTGCGCCTGCGAGGCACTTGCGAGGTAGTTTCCTTCATCTCCGACTGGAGGGTGATGGATTTCTTGAGTGAAGGATTTCTTGAGTTTCGGGCGCATCTGTCGTGCACTACACGCCAGCTGCTGTCGGTGGCTTCTTCCGGGGAGATCTCTTCTCCATCGACCATGTATGTGTTGAGCATAGTGGGAGGGTAGGCCTAGGACGCTAGGCCTAGCAATGATGTCGGGGCCTAAGTCCCAATATCGGCCTGATTCCAGGGGAACGGCGCACAGTAACCAGATGATGGTGGTCCAGGGTAGTCTTGAGACTCTCACGATGATCTCAAAAAATCTGGAAGTCTAAGACGCCCGACTACTGTGCCGGAGTACCCGGGTTCGAACCCGACCTCGGCGGCTGCGTTTCGATGGGGGCGAAACGAAGAGGCGTCCGTGTGCTGTGCGACGTCAGCGCACGTTAAATATCCCGAGGTGGTCGAAATTACTCCGTAGCCCTCCACTACGGCTCCTCTTTCTCTCTTTCCACTTTCACTCCCACCTTCCTCCCTTCCCTTAAGGCGCGGTTGCGGTGTCCACAGAAAACAAGTGAGACAGTTACCGCGCCTTTCCCTTCCTATAAATAAATCAGTCCGGGATACTGCGCCTTACCGTTCTTATAAAGCAATTTACAATTTACAAAAAAAAATGAAAACGTGTAATTTGACTTGCAATGCAAGTTCTGCGGGCCGAAGGCGGACCTGTGCGATGTGGTGTGGGCCTGCTGACAAAATCAGGCTGCCGCTATCAATAGCTAGCCAACGCAGGAGGGATGGGATTCAGCTCTGACCAGCTTGGACGCAAGGAGTCAAAAAGAACTCATCAAAAGAGCACGGACCGCAGCGTGCGCCAATGGGGTTCCGGACTGAGGACCCCAACCGCCACTACAAACTCCTAAACATTTTCATTGAAATATTTTCACCACCGCCACACTAGATGCAGGTATGCACCATTCCATGGGTGTCCACCCAAAAGTAGAATGTGCCTTCTTTTCCAAAAAACCTAACTTAAAGGTTGTGATTAGTGAGGTTTTAACGACCCAAAGCGACTCGGGCTATGACAGACGCCGTAGAGCAGGGCTCCGGAAAATTTCGACCACCTGAGACTATTTAACGTGCACTGATATCACACAGCAACTTAAAGAAACATTATGATAACATAAAAATATGAAAAAAAAAAACGCGGATTAAAAAGGCGATGTTGCAAGTGCTATCGTTGCAACACTCACAGCTTTCGCTCTATGACTAGGTTCAAGCCATGCTTAAACTGTCGGCATTTTTTTTATTACTTTTTCAAAAATTAAGCAAGCAAACAAAGAGTTTATGCTTTACAAGCTAAGCTAGAGAGTTGCAGCTGTTGGAAATGGCAAATAATAACTATCGAATCATTATCTGCTTGATCTTAATGTTGCGCAGAATAACAGGTTGCCTAATGAATGCTTAAAGAACTTTCCGGTAGTGTTTCTAACAGCCGCAAGCTTTGTATACCTAATATGAAACAGTATGAGAATAATTACCCGAATTTAAATGATACGGTTGCATTTCTCTACCAGATAAACGATGAAGATAAGCACCAACGATGTATCGGCAATTCATAAATGTCATGCAGGCAAAAAAATCCTGGCAGGTCATCGAATTCCGAAGTTCAGTGGAGAAGTTTTGTTGTTAATGCATACAAGACAAATGTTCACTACTGATAAATAAATAGAAAAATATGAAAAGGAGCTTTCCTATGGAGCGTGTACGCCTACGGTCGTTCCCTTCGATTTTGTTATGAGCCTCATTAACTTTATTTTAGTGTGGCGACCATGTGACTGAATGTCTCAGCGCATTTGCATTCCAGGGAATTGATAGTCTTTAGCCGCAAGGACGGGCTCGGTGCTTTAGCAGCCAACCATGTACACAGAAGCAGATAATAATCTTGGGAGAGACCTAATAGAGCACATTCTCTTCACACTAATGCAACAATAAAAAAAAGAGAAGGTCGAGAACGCGTGCAGTAGTCGTAACTGTGTACCTCACTGGTCACAAAGGGTAGTTTTTATGCGTGAAGTCAAATCTTGGTTTGCCGCGATTAGCTTGTTTCCGAAAAAAAAAAAAACAATAAAAAAAGAAGAAATCAGACCGACGTCTTCTCTTTAGGCAGCAGTTTACCTGCATGGGCCAGTCTGCATAGGCCTAGCTAGTCATACGCGAGAATAAAGCTAGTTTCCAATGTGTGATATATCGCATTACGTACCTTCGAGCTGCAAACGCAATGCCTGTGATGTGATTTCGTAAAACAAAAATATAGAAATAAGAAAAAGCGCATATGAACGTATCGTTGCTTCTAAAAAGAGAGTTAGGCACCGAATGTTATTGTAATAAATTCACAATGCTCACTGAAACTTTCTGCCCTAGCCGGACTGCGAACGATAAACCTCAGCCATACGATTCTTTACGTTTTGTTAATTGCTGTCGCAAAGCGTGCAGTACGCTTGGCACACGTTAGCTTTGTCGGCGCTTTGCTATGCCTCTGGAGCGCGTCTTGTTACCAAAGCACTGCTGTGAATCAAAAAGGGCTCGAAATGTTTGCTGTCTCTCTCTTATCGTTTCAGCAGCTCTCTACTGCCTCTTCCACCCCAATTTTCCCTTTTATTTGCGTGTTATTTTTTGTCCCATTTTAATAGTTTTTTGATAGACAAAAGCAGAATTTCTGCACTTTTTATGTTCCATGTAACCACAGTATGTGTGCCATAACTTTGTTCAAAACAAAACATGCTTTAAATGGAAACGTCTTGGGTATCGCGCTTCCTTGATGTTTTTGTGTGGTTTTGCCGCATTATTGTCGTGCTAAAGACAGAGCACGCTTTACAGGCACGCAGTTTCCTATCGTGTATTGTCTCCACAGTATTCCGCTCTGATGTACAGCCCTTACCAAAAGTTTACAGCCCAGAGAGTTTGCTTTTAAGCCGTATAATATGACTTCTGTAATACTCATGGGAGTCCTAGCCATTAGAGAGGGTAGGACGAAAAATCTTCTTGCCTTCAGCAAGTATAGAAACCTGGGAATGCATTACAGGCCACATAGTATCGCTTAGAAGTAGACCCTCTAGGCTGTAAACTTTTCATAAAGGCTGTACGTTATGAGCAAGAGTTCGCTGCACTACGACTATGCTCTAAACAAAGCACACTTTACAGACACATACCTGCATCCCGTTTCAAGTCTCTGTGCAGTATTTCGCACCGCAGGTCGCAATTATCTTCGCTTCGCCGTACTCTGAGCTCAAAACCTAGCACGCCTTGCAAGAATATAATTTCTTGCTGCATGTTAAGTGTCTCCGCTCTATTTTGCTGTCGAGTTTACAATGAGCATTGCTTTGTCGCATTATGTGGGTGCTCACAGAGAAGCATGCTTTACAGGCGTCTGCTTTCACGTTGGATACTATTTCCCTCCGTAATATTTCTCCCCAGAGCTCGCGATAAGGATAACTTCACCGCACCATGCCCCCAAAATACAGAAGGCATTTAACATTTCACTCCCAACCACGAGGGGGAGGGGGGGAGGGGGATGCGGACAAATAAATTCATAAGCCTGTCTGCGTGCGGCTTTTTTTGGACACTAAATAAAGAAGCAACTGTAGTTTTGGCCCCTCATGAAACTGTGTCCGCACTGATGCATGTTGTCAGCAGCCGTGCAATAAGCATAGCCGCGTTAGCAAGGATCGAACGCATTCGGAGGTGAGATAAAAAAAAAATGAGTCTAAATATGAAAAATAGATCTTACATTGAGAACGCTGCCAGCAAATAATAGATACGACAAAAATAAAATTGACTCAAAACCATTTTCCTAAGTTTTGATCAGAAGTAAATGCTGAACCTGCTTTGAATTGTATTGCTTCACCGAACGCATAAATACCTGAGTTGAATAGGTCGTCTACTCTTGAACTTCAATACAGCATTGTACCCGAGATGTCAGTGAGCGCTTGTGACTTTTGGCATCAGTCTTACCAGACACATTTTATGTCCATAAAATGCAGGCATAATAACTCGGTTAATCTTGAGAGGTTAAGATTGTTGCTGGCTACAAGTGGAGTTCGCCACGCAGGTTCTGCCGGCAATTGCTCCACAGTAACACCACTTAAATATCAATTCGTGTCCACACGTCAGGTGCATACATACAATCGCACGTAATAGATAATAATCACGACCACTGTCACCATCTGCAGTCCAGACCAGGGTCCTGCAGGAAAACTAGAAGAAGGCGTGAAACTTCCTTTCTATAAGACCTGTTTTCCAGAGAAAGTTAACTGAAGTGCCACAGGGGACTCCTGTTTTCTTAAGGGAAGCGAACAATACACTTCTTACCGCAATCAGCCAGTCGAATTGGTCAATCCATCAGCAGCTTGTTCGTCTAATAGGCGAGTGAGTAGAAGCTGTTTATGAAAGTCAAGGACGATATGAGTTCATTCAATACGAAAGCAGCACACGTGTTCACAATAGCCTTTTGCTGTGCGCAGAAACAATTTGGACGGGAATCTGTGATCAACAAGAAACACTCACCTCGTGGTCATTGACGAACCAACGGAGTTCAACGGGATGCTCTGTGATGATTGATGTGCAGTTGACATCGACGTCGTCGCCAACCTCGTAGCGTGACTTCTCACTAAGAATGCGAGGGCTGTTGGACTCTTGAGGTGCTGTGGTGGAGAAAGAGAATGTTATGAGCGCTTACAAATTTGAACCAATGCTTTAAATACAGAGGCACGATTACAGTGGCGTTGCTGTATCAAAACAAACCAGAGACGAAGCTCACAAATTCAAAACTCTGAGTGAATAGCCAAGCACCGTGATCCTAGAGTTGCATTCAACACCAGGTGACGTTTTGATAGTGACTTACTTGACCTGCAAGTCCTGAGTTCCATTAAGCGCGAAATATACAAATGTATATCAATTTGCTTGCCTTGATTCAACCTACTTTCGTTCAGATCACGCAAAAAAAAAAAATGTATGTCGCTATTACAAGCAAGTCGTATTTTAAAAATTTCTTTTAGGCTAATGTGCTAGGTCAGCGTGCTATTGGAGTTATTATATTTCATTTCTCTTCCGGTTTTCTCAGTTCCTTCATCAGAGGACTGATTTGCTTGAATAGCTAGAACATCACGTAGGATCAGCATAGGATTATGTCACCCACAACCGCTTCGCACTCTGCGTAGGGGTGTGATATTAAAGGAATTCGCTTGAAATGAAAATTTATTTTTCATTTCGTTATGCGTGACGCCAGCATGACGGCTGTATTATACGAAAGCAGCAAGCGGCTAACTTCTAGAATGACATCCTTTGAGCCCTCATGACCAAGATAGCCTTCACCGCTCGCCGAGCGCACCGACTACTTACTGGCTGCGATACAGCGCCCATGGTGAGGCCCGGATGCAAACAAGGAAAAGGTATGGTTATTTGCCTTGGAATTTTGAAACCCGCAGATATGTAACGGAAGAACAGTGGCTAATGCGACAGGCCAAATAGATTCAAAATTTAAAGTAGGTACATGATCTTTATTAGTCAAATATTTAGGGGAATCCCCCAAGGTGGAGTAGATTTGTAATAAGGGAGTAATTACTCATTGCATCCACCAAAGCGCAGCCATACGGCTACAAAGGAAAGCTATACAGCTTTCTCAGAAACTTCGTAGTTAAAGAAAAATTCGTCCTGATCCGGGAATCGAACCCGGCACCACCGCCTTTCCGGGGCAGTCGCTCTACCGAGGGAGTTAACCAGGACGCTTTCCTTCGTAGCCGTATGGCTGCGCTTGGGTGGATGCAATGAGTAATTACTCCCTTATTACAAATCTACTCCACCTTGGGGGATTCCCCTAAATATTTGACCAACACCATTCCCACTTCGAGTTATAGATCAATTCGCTCTCGCCCTACCGTCTGCTCTGCTGACCGTCCTGGTTAGCTCAGTCGGTAGAGCGACTGCCCCAGAAAGGCGGTGGTGCCGGGTTCGATTCCCGGATCAGGACGAATTTTTCTTCAACTACGAAGTTTCTGAGAAAGCTGTATAGCTTTCCTTTGTAGCCGTATGGCTGCGCTTGGGTGGATGCAATGAGTAATTAGTCCCTTATTATATGATCTTTATTGAATGCGGACACAAAACAGTGCAACTCGTTTATGCACTCTTTGTTTCGTACACTTCGGACTTCGGGTTCATTCAGCCTAGGGCTCTCAGTCCAACGATAAGCCGTTTACATCGTGTTTGTTTGAAGCGAATTTGACACAGAAAGTAATCAAATTAACATGCACAAACTGCGCCGAACCTGCGTTTAGAGCCTGCGGCAGCGCGATCTGAGCAGCTTCGCTAACACTGCACGGTTTACGTAAACACGTCTTTTATTAAAAGCCCTGAGTGGGCACTTTTGCGTAGGCGTCTGTGCGGGCATCTGGCCCCACATTGGACTAGAGCCCTACGATATCGACGCAACCGATCTTCTCGCTGCATTGCACATTCATCATTACTCATCCTTGCGAAATGATACCTAAACAGACTGCTGTATCGCTGTTCTCTTAATGTGCGTTAGGCGATCCAACTCTTTCCCACTGCGCTACCATCGAGGTGCCCAGTCACCGAATTCTCCGATCTTTGTCTGAAGCCGGAAATTAGAAGCCCCAGCCTTAAACTTAGAGTAAATAAAACCCGACTTGTTAGCGCACATACTTCGCATTTGGCCAATATCGCCGAATCGACTTCGAGTTTTTAAAACGTGAAGTATGCGATATAGCCCAATTATTTCAGTTGTAACGAATATTTCAGTTGAGACGTCAGTCTTTATGCTCTATATTTTCATTAAATAGTCAAACCTTACACATGTGGCATAGCTATTGTTGGAAATGGCTTAAACACGCATGCATTACAAATAGCTTCAGCACAAGCAGTTTTGAAAACAATCAGTCGAAGTGTAGAGTTGATATAACGGTGTGTCTCATCGCACAGCAGAAAATGCGTGACAGAATTGTGGGTTTTATTTATTAAAGATGAAAACAATGCAAAATCTAGGTATACAAATCATATTTTGAAACACCCATGACTTACAGTTAGAATTAGTGCACAGAACTACTTGTGATAAAACGAATCACAGCAAACTAACAAACCACAAGAGCTGTAGCCGGCTAGAGCCGGCGACTAGGCTCCGGCTCGCTGGCCGGACCTAGCACGTGGTCATCGGACGTACCCCGTCCACTGGGCGGTCCTTTGTCTCCGATGACGAGCTCCTCGCTGCTGCGCGAGTGAGCTTGTGTGACGAATGACGTACACTTGAAGCGTATCACCTCTCGGGGCACGTGCTCGGGCCGCACTTCGAAGTGAAGCGTGGTCGACGTGCTCTGCAGGCCATTTTCGTGGCGCGTCAAGCCGGCCCGTGTCTCGTACTTTGCCGGTACCTGCGCGACGAACAACGATGTCTCGTTGAAGGCCCATTTTGAGGCTTTGTATACCTAAACAAAACTTTAAACTGTACTTCCAAACTCTGCCGAATACTGGCACGTGAGACCGAGAGTTTGAAAAAACCAGCATGTCCAAAAAAAGTTTGTTCGGGCAGACTAACTTGAACATGCTGTAGAATGGCCTCGGGGAACGTGATCTGGATAAATTTCACCACATCGGCAGTGCTTAACGTCGCACACTAACCGCGATGCGCACGCAAGGAATGCTCACTATAATTGGCTTGTTAAAAGTGTACCATTCACCAACACATGTATTTTCTTCAGAGCCCCTAGGCAAGCCATCTTCACCCCTTTCTCTCAATTTTATGAAGCGATAAAAGCAAATGCGAATTTACAAACAGCCAAACAACGCTCACAACGAAAGGAAGTGAATCTTTATGCTGACCGGCTCTCACATACAAACTAAGGAGTAGCACGGGCCGCAAGCGCCCGACGAGTTTTAATAATAAATGCCCTTTTGCTATAAATTAATTACCCGGAATCTCTCCGCGCGCAGCCCACGCCCCCGCAACATTAAAGATAAGGCTCTCGAAGAAAGCCCTGCCTAGACTGCCGCCGCACCTCCTTCGCTCCTTCATCTAACGGCCCTGATTAATTATCGAGCGCTTCTTGTTGACCGCGGACGTAACCTCGGTGACAAACACACACCATGCGCATACGTAGCACACGCCCGCTCCGCGCGCCGATGTATATAGCAGTCCGGCAGCGGAGCTGCGTAAGCAGCTCTTTCTCGTCTTCCTGGATGAGGCGCGCAATGTACAGAGACTGTACAATGTACGGAGGACGTGCCCGTCGCGTAGAGGGACACAAAGCCAGCAGCCCGGTATGACGCGTACTCGCGCACGCGACGTGTTGTGGTATATACGATACACACGGGCACGCATCCTTCCTCCCCCACTTTGTTTCCTCGGCTGCATACAGGCCGACACCCGCATGATGCCGCGTGATGTTTCGGAGCGCCTCGCATACTACGAGGCGTGCGCGTGCGTGTCTTTGGGTTCTCGAGTTTGTTTGTGCACATGCTTCGGTGCCCCAGCCCCTTCGGAGGCAGGCCGTACTGCCTGCCGCTTTAAGGCAGGCTATGTGGCAGAGATGGCTGAGTGCGTCGGCCGGGAACCATTAGCAAGAGAAGAGGGGAGGGGGGGGGGTAGGAAGGGAAAGAAGGCAACCGTTCGCAGTGGCCCGCTCACACGCGCAGCCAGTCTGCCAGCCGTGCGGTGATCGGCGACCACACCCAAAGCGCCGAGCAGGCAGGCAAGCAGCAGAAAGCCGCAGCGGCAGCAGCGGTGGTAGCGGCTCGCCAGCACCTGGCCTGCTCGAGGTTGTCCGCCGAGAGCTTAGCGCTGTCACTCGTAATTCAAGGCGAGTGTTATGGCGTGAGCTGTACGCGGGGGCCTCGCGGGGCCCGCCGTCGAATGCGCGAGCAACTCGGCTCATCCGATGCGATAGCGAGCTTAGCGGGAGAGACGAGGTTGACCTGGTGGCTTCTGAATCAGGCTGCTTTGTGGGGAACATTAATGCATACTCAAGCATGGAAGGAAAGGACGAACAACACCAGGGGCGCGAAAGTGCACGGGAAAGTATTGACTATGCGGTTTTCGTATATTATTTTTTGTTTTGCATCGCGTTTAAACCTTCTCGGTGACATTCACTGGTGCTTTTCAACGACCGTTTTAACTGCTCCTACCACATGTAGGCTATAGGCGTACTTACCGCTCCGGCTAGAGAAGCTGTCTTTACAAATGAGCAAAAAAAAAAAAAAAAAAAAAAAACCCGCCCAGTTAGCTTTGCGATTTCGACACCCGATGTAAGCCCTGTAATAGGTATTTTTGGTTTCCCGCCGTTCTTTTATTTGCCGCTTCGCATCATGCCGTCAGGCCGCGAAACTCAGACATGCGGGCTTAATCCCGCGTAATCTACTGCTGCAAAAAAAAAAAAAAAAAGAAAGAAATAGCACATCGTGTGCTAGCGGCCAGTGCTGGAACCCTGCACCCGACTAGGTTTGTGTTGTAACTCTACAGCGACAAAACTACCTCGAGACAGCTTTTGTGATGCTGTGCACACAAAGAGGGTAAACAGCGCAAAAAAGACGAGGACGAACGAAGTACACAAACAAGCGCTCGTTTGTGTACTTCGTTCGTCCTTGTCTTTTTTTGCGCTGTTTACCCTCAATGGATTACCAACTCGCCCAAGCGTCTGTTTTAGCACACAAAGAGCTTGTTATCGCGCTAGCACTTGTCTTACGATGCTGTCGCGTTTGTTCTTGTTGAGTTACGACCTAGAATAACTTTTTTTTTTTTTTGAGTAGCAAAGTAAACCTTTCGGAAAACCTAGCGTTTAACTGATACGATGAACCGTTTTGTACTGTTGGGCGTCTTTTTGGAGCGAGCAGTATGCATTTAAAGTTGGAGACAGGGATTATAGTCCTTATAAAAGAAAAGAGAGAAGAGGTAACCACAGCCGTAGCTTCGTGTTTGGGCGCTTGTTTCGGCTGCGGGAGGTTGTGGGTTCGATTCCCGTTGCCGCCGGTTACTGAGCCGGTTAACTCAATTGGGTGCAGGGATCCCCCGGCCAAGCGCCCGGCTTTTCAGGGGAGCACCCCCTGGTAAAGGAAAGCCTACGCCCAAAATTTCCTTCATGTGGGCAACCAATGACTCCCTCATCGAACACATCGCCACCATCGATAGGAGAAGACATGAATAGTGAGAAAAGGTCCACGTGTATCATACCCATATATTTTCTGGCTCTTGTTTTCCGCACATTTCTCTGATTTTGTTTTCTCCTCTGGGAGGACTCAGGTGTAGTGTTGGGGAGAAGGGGGATACCATGTTGAGTGGCGCGTCAAGGTGTTATGATCAAGGAAGGGCATTCATTACAGCAAGTATATATATTATGTATGAGTGTAGAGTGTATTTTGGACAGAAAGCTCAGTTGAGCATATGTATCGGATTGCAGCTGTGTTAGGAGGATGGACTCATCTTGCGTCAGTCGTTTGTGCAGTCGCAAATATTTTTGCAAGTCGAGGCTTTAACGACGGAGTGGACATGCGTACTGTTGCGCTCCTGAACTTAATAAGGGACTGCAATAGATGACGGTTACTGGTTCCCGGCCGGGGCTGGCAGGAGGCAAAATGAGGAGGGGCGCCTGACCATGGATTTATACTAGAACAATTATGATGTGGCGGCGTAGGATCTGAGGATTCTGGCCGCATACAGGAATACGAGGGTTTTGTAGTTTGGACATGCTGCCTGTGACAATGTGATGACCAATGTGGTGTTAGTTGGAGGGTTATAGAGACAATGACTAGCGTTATGGCTGCTTCCTCCGCTTTAGTGGTGCTGATCGGGACGATTACTGTCGCGAGAGTGTAGTGTTCGATCGATTACGGCAATGACGGCTTTTATTTTAAAGTGGTGGATGCGTCCGAATGGAGAACTTATGATTTGTTTATCACACCTATCGGCAGGTTGGCTACCATTTGGATAACTTTAGATGACATTCTGGGGGGTTTTTGGGAAAAATTGCCGTTCAGGATGCTTGCAGAGGAGCCAAATGCGGAGAGCCAGAAGTCAATGCACTATGCCGTCACGCATGCGGAGAACACAAGGTCGCGCGTGCTTGGATGTCCAGTGAATACTTTTTGGTCACTGGGTTTTCTTTCAGGAGACAAATTTTATTTGCCTTTTATCAGCTTTGGTAGCATGTAGCCATCAGGAAAAGAAAAGGTGAAATAGAGGACAATTTCTTTAAAAAAGAATTCGCAATAAAATATGGCCCCAGGTTACATATTAGCTCTACGCACTGTTTACTTGAACTACATACATATTTTCAACTAAAGTGATCTCCAGTTCAGAAGGGCTTGCAATGCCTTACTCTCCTTGCAGTTTAGTATTCTTACACATTTTAGAGCAACCCGTGGCTACGAGCGGGAAGAATTTAGCGCAGTGGTTTAAGAACCAAAATTACGAGTCCGTGTTGGGACTTTCCGAGCCCTAAAAAAAAGGAGCATTTAAAATGCAAGCGGTTTAAAGTCGGATCTCACTCACGGCGTTGTTGTTGACGAACCACTTGAGCGTGGCGATGGGTTTGGAAGGCCTGGAGTAGCAGGTGATGTTGACCTGGTCGCCAACCTGGTAACGGGGCTGGAAGCCTTCCATCACGGGACCTTCCTCCGGAAGCACTGGAAGGCAAATGCGGTCGCCCCAGCATCAGAAATGCGACAGCGGAGAAGAATACGGTGTTGTTCAAAATAACCGTCTTCTCTCGCTATGGCACAACTATGTCTGTCTGGCAACACATGCATTAGAGCTGCATGAAAGGAAGTTGATAAGGTGCGTCACGGGAACGTGTGCCAGTTGATTAACTTATCTTTATTCGAGTGTGCTGGTGGGTAGAATAATATTATAAATACTACGTGGATTAAGTAAGCAAATCTCAATGTTAGAAGTACTCAGCTTGGGACAGTTTCACACTTCCGTCGGATGTGAAGCGGAACATCCTCGTGGAAGTAAAATTGCTGTCAAGGGTCCATCATTAATCAGGAATTGAACTCATATAATAAAAAAAAAAGTGATTAGCAGGTATCAGTAACAGACAACTGTTAAGCTTGGTAAATAGTTGTAGATGCCAGTTATATGTTCCCACCAATGTTTTAATGGACTGTGCTTTGCTACGAACATTTCTGTCTATAATAGAGAGAAAGTTCACAAATTTTGAGGAACTCAGTCAGATTATAATCATTAGCGCTATTAAACGAAACCGGTACGAAACCGGGCGGCGGTCTCCTTTTTTTTTTACTGCGTGTCTTCACTTCTCAAGAGATCATCAGTGCACAGCGCGACCAGGCTGAAGAGCCTTCTCCCGGTGTTGCTCGGCTTCGCTGGATGCAACTCCTCGCTTACAGCCATTTCAATTGTCGGCTGGTGGATAAATCGACATCGCAGTTCTGTCTAGATGCGGTCATTCAATGTTTGTTTGTTTGTTTGTTTGTGTGTGTGTGTGTGTGTGTGTGTGTGTGTGTATGTGTGTGTGTGTGTGTGTGTGTGTGTGTGTGTGTGTGTGTGTGTGTGTGTGTGTGTGTGTGTGTGTGTGTGTGTGTGTGTGTGTGTGTGTGTGTGTGTGTGTGTGTGCACGATGGTAACTGCGGTATATGTTGCGCGGAATCCCAGGGCACAAGTGCTAGCCAAAAGCAAGCTCTGTGTTGAGCGCCCGTTTGCTTCGCTAAGCAACCCGTCACACGCGATATGAAAAGGCAGATAGTTTAGATTGTTTTCGCTCCTCGCTGGTGGTCGGTTTCGACACTTGTAGGCATTCGAGAAATACAGCTCACTGCATTGCTTCTACTTTGACAACTCGGTAGCCGTATAGGGATTTAAATTGATATTAAACACTTTTTTCCTCATTGCATTTATAAAGGCGCGCAGTGCGTCGATACCTCATTCATTGATATGGGTGGCTTCATACTACAATATCCGAATTAGTATGAAGATTACGGAAGCACACTTTCGTGTTGAAGTTCCCTTCAAAGCTTATATAGTGCAAGCCCAATCAGTTCCTTTTTGAACAGATGCACTTCTCCTGCTCTAGATAAAATAACATGTAGACACTGTTCTCTTCCCTAGGGAATTAAAAACAAGGAACTAAATGCCACGTTTGTTGCTGAGCTTCTCTTGCGAGTTTTTCTATCCTGCATAAGTCTAAAGTTTGAAGCAAAAATTCTTTTGCCATACGCCTAAATCTTTGTGGAATTTCGCCAGTTGGATTTGTGGAAGGGCTATTGAGTTCAATGATTGGGAGAATTTGCAAGCTAGGAATGCTAAATACGATGCGAATAACATTAATTCCTTTTCCTAAAACACACGCCCTCCCCTTTACCTTTTACACGCACACACAGACTCCCACACACTTCGCATCACCTTTTGGTTTGTTCTATAATATATTATATTGCTTCTTTTCTCTATCTCCCTTAAATAAAACAGGCAAGCACCCTTTTCTCTCACACGTTTTTTATCTTCAGACTTAATAATTGCTCCATTATCAAACTAAGCTTGTATGTCAGCGCTTCTGTATTTAACGCTTACCTTAGCCAGCAAGCTGGTGCAGCGTTAGCTGCCTTCTCATCTGCGTGCGGGATACTCACCCGCTGGCGGGCACTTAAGAGTGTCCCCATCAGCCTTTTTTAATTCTATATTCTTGCTCTAAGCTTCGAATTTACTTTCTTTTAACGTGAAGCAAAAAAACTTCCCTACTTAAAAACGCCAAGTGCGAACGATAGTGCAACCACAATAAGTTACATAACGAAGACCTCGAAGACTCAACGAAGTAACGAGCAAATATTAGCGAAACAGGAAAAGAAAAGCAATAGCCAGGCGTCGTGTGCTTGCTGGTGGGCAAAGCACGA
Source organism: Amblyomma maculatum (assembly GCF_055883805.1). NCBI lineage: Eukaryota > Metazoa > Arthropoda > Arachnida > Ixodida > Ixodidae > Amblyomma > Amblyomma maculatum. Next base: position 11,424,370 of record NC_139345.1, read on the forward strand.
TACGGATAAAGAAGACTAGAGAAAAAGAGCCAGCCAGAAGAAGCCGGCCCCACCCACCTTGGTGTTACCGAAGATTAAAAAGCACGGCAAACAGGGCGGACCCCCGGAGAACGAATGGGCCCCGCTCCAGTCTCTCCCTTCTTCAAGAGCCACCGTTATTAAAAACTGACCAGTTAAAACAGAAACAAGATAACACCCTGCGGCGGAGCACGGAGGACGAAACTGCAGGTGCCGGGGGGAGTGGGGGGGGGGGGGGGGGGGAGGGGAGGTGGAGGCTGAATCTTCTGCCAGTCAGAAACATCACTCGGCGCGCCGATGAGACAAAGGGCAGACAGCGCAGTCTGACGTTTCACGAACGACGAAAAGCTCGTACATCACATTCTTTCCTTTTTTTTTCTTCTCGCACTTCTCTAACACGGCGGCCACCGTGCACACTTCTACATTGTTTCCAGAGCACTAAGCATACAAGCACTAAAATAACGGAGATCAAACAGAATGGAAACAAGAAGAAACAAATTCTCCTCTTCCTGCTCATTTTTCTCCCTTCTGTTTGTCGCGTTTTGGCTTCTAGGGCTACACTCTGTGGTTTGTTTCGTATTTATTTTCATCAGGATGCAAGGTTTCAAGATTATTGCTTATTATATTAGGCTTCTTCGCCGCTCACTGAAATTCCTTTCTTATTGAGGCCATTTGTTTTTGATTTCATTACTGCCTAGACAAGAAAAGAAAGATTTAAGCCGGTCCATTTTTGATGCAGAATCGTGATAGAGAGCGGCAGAAGAAAAAAGAAATAAAGAAAAACGACCAGCGTGTGAACAACAGCCGCATGATATAAAAACTTGTAAAGAAACTCACGAAGACGTCGGAAGAAAAAAGAAGGCAAGTAGACGACCGATCCCGTCGCTTCCGACGTTAATTAACGAAGTTCCTTTCTATCATAACATTCAAAACGCGCTCGCACGCTATCATGAGTACTGGCGCTGGAATGAAGGTGCTTGGAGGCGAGTTAAGGAAACAAACTGGAACGAAAAAGAAAATGCCGCAGGGAAGGAGGAGAAAGGCGAGGGTGTGAAGAGGAGTCTCCAGGATAATGGCATCCTCGTTTAGAACGTCCGGTGTGTGTTGAATATTTCATTGTCTCTGGCTAGAAAGAAGCGTCGTCTTGTCTTCGGGTCGGCCTTTGTCGTCAGCTGGTTCACGCCTTGGCCGCGACTGCCCCGTGCAAAACGCCGTCATCGAAACTGAGCTAAACGCGTCGTTGGGACACCTTCCAGACAGAGAGAGAGAAAAAAAAAGAACTTTTTTTCAGTATGAATCTGCATAAGGCGGAGGGCGGCAGAAAACTTTCAAGGAATGGACTCCACCACCTTGGTTTCAACGTTTTCAGGCTGGCTTTTGCGGGCATAAGCGTGAAATGTATGTGCAGTCTTAGATAGTTTCTCGGAATGTCATAGGAAAGGGAAGGAAGAGGGGGGGGGGGTTGAGTTGGCGAGGGCTGATGCTTGCAGCTGTGTGCTTGATTGTGCGAAAGCAGCAAAAGATAAAGGAGGCAGAGAGCGAGGAAAAGAGGAAATTGGAAGGAGGAAAACAATAACTACTTTTGAAAATTTTTCACAAAGTCGACACTGTCAACGAGCTTATTGCTGGCTGAAAGTTTTTGATAAAGCCGTTTTCAATTACAGCTTTAGTCTACGGAAACCTTCTACTCTCTGGTTTTGTGATTTTGTGGTTGTACTTGATATGAGTAAGGTGTTACGGCTCAAATGGTGGAGGATGGAGGAAAACAAGTATGATGCATGTACACGACGGGTGCTTGAAACCCACCGAAAAGGGCCGACAAAAGAAAAGTATATCCATAAATTAATTCATTATTATCGAAACACAGAGATAGAGAAAATAGAGAAGATCACCCATCCTGCCTATTGTCTGCGTGTTCGTTTGACCACTGCGCTATAAAACTGCCTTTACTGCATGCAGTTGCAGTCTGATATGACCCATTTTAAAAGATCCTGTGCTTGGAAGAAGAGTAATGTATACTCAGTATTTCATTTTTTTTTAATAAACTGCTTGACCTGATCTCTACTGATGCGCTCTTGGTACAAGGGAAACAAAAACCGACAATTTACGATATACAGTCTTCGTAGGGAGCGCCATGCGACTTCAAAGAAGAAAAGGACGCATCCAATACTGGAGAGACAAATTCGTTTTTGAAAAAGGGACATACATGCATGCATGTATGCATGCATGCATACATACATACATGCAGGCTTGCATACATACATACATACATACATGCATGCATGCATGCATGCATGTATGCAAGCCTGCATGTATGTATGTATGCATGCATGCATACATGCATGCATGTATGTATGCATGCATGTATGTATGTATGTATGTATGTATGTATGTATGTATGTATGTATGTATGTATGTATGTATGTATGTATGTATGTATGTATGTATGTATGTATGTATGTATGTATGTATGTATGTATGTATGTATGTATGTATGTATGTATGTATGTATGTATGTATGCATATGTATGTATGTATGTATGTATGTATGTATGTATGTATGTATGTATGTATGTATGTATGTATGTATGTATGTATGTATGTATGTATGTATGTATGTATGTATGTATGTATGTATGTATGTATGTATGTATGTATGTATGTATGTATGCATACATACATACATACATACATACATACATACATACATACATACATACATACATACATACATACATACATACATACATACATACATACATACATACATACATACATACATACATCAGTTCAGTTCAGTTCAGGCGTTCAGTCGTGTCCGACTCTTCGTGACCCTATGGACCATGTCACGCCACGCTTTCCGGTCTCTCACTATCTTCTTAACATCACATAGCTTCATCTGCAATGCCTCGAGAATGCCATCTAACCATCGCGTTCGCTGCCTACCCCTTCTCCGGCGACCCTCAACCTTTCCCAACATCAAATCTTTCTCCAGCGAGTTCTCTCTTCTCATCAGATGACCAAAGTAGCTGAGCTTTAACTTTAGAATTTGACCCTCCAATGAGCAGTCAGGGTTTATGGTCGACAATATCGACTGATTTGATCTTCTGGCAGTCCAAGGAACTCTTAAGAGTCTTCGCCAGCACCACAATTCAAACGCGTCAATTCTTCGGCGGTCAGCCTTTTTCACAGTCCAACTCTCGCATCCATACATCACAACTGGAAAGACCATAGCACGGGTTATACGGATCTTGGTTGGCAGACTAATGTCTCTGCTCTTTACTAGGCGGTCAAGGCTAACCATTGCTCTCTTTCCCAGAAGCAGGCGTCTCCTAATTTCATGGCTGCAGACTCCTTCCAAGGTACACACATACATACATACATACATACATACATACATACATACATACATACATACATACATACATACATACATACATACATACATACATACATACATACATACATACATACATACATACATACATACATACATACATACATACATACATACATACATACATACATACATACATACATACATACATACATACATACATACATACATACATACATACATACATACATACATACATACATACATACATACATACATACATACATACATACACACATACATACATACATACATACATACATACATACATACATACATACATACATACATACATACATACATACATACGCACATACATACATACATACATACATACATACATACATACATACATACATACATACATACATACATACATACATACATACATACATACATACATACATACATACATACATACATACATGCATGCATGCATGTATGCAAGCCTGCATGTATGCATGTATGCAAGCCATGCATGTATGCATGCATGCATGCAAGCCTGATACTGTGCCTGCATGTAAGCATGCAGGCACAGTATCAGGATTACAGCTACGAAAAATATGTTGATGTCGTGGCCTCTACAAGAGTCACAGCAATGACGAGTGGTGTTGTAAATACGGGTTATCGGATGGCGGGCGAAGCGCGCTGAAAAATCACGGCTGGGAAAGTAAACGCGCGCAGAATGCAGTTGCTTATTTTCATACTTTCAAAGGCTGCCAAACCGTGAGAAAACTGCCTGTCGCAAGGGCGGGGCTTGAGGAGTGACAATAAAGTTGGGTATCTTACAACACGCCTCGCAGCGCCGTGACGGGCAGAAACCTGCTTCATATTTTCGTCATCTTTCCATAAGCTACAAGGACGCACGTGAGCTGCTTCAACAACGGTCGCACTCGAATGCATTCTTGATCGAATGTGCAGCGACCATTGCCCCACTAGGGTTTCGTAAAAAAAATCCAAACAATTAGCATCATAGCGCAGGCTGCATGAGCCGCGGCTTACTCTCGTTCATTTTTTTTCATGCTGGTAAACAACGGTACAGGATATCGGCCGAGTACGTGAATAGCAGCGAGCTCCAGTGGCAGGTCGAAGCGGCGTTGCTGCGTGCACACAGAGCGCACACTATTGTTCATTCTGCTTGAATGCGCCCAACGATGCGTCGTAGAGGGTTCGTGGTTTTCATATATTGACCGCGTTTACCTGCGCGCCTAATGGATTTCTTTGAGTAAATAATTACGAAAAGATCCCCATCCCCGGCAATAATTCGCAGCAGTATTTTTTCTGACAAGTGCGCAGTCAGATTTTAAATGCGAGATTGCTGCTTAGCATATTCTATTAATATCTGCATCACAAACGCACAGAGAGAAAAGAAAGACGTGTTCATAAAGTTGCCACAACCTCTTGTGACAGGCAGAAGGACGCCAACTCGAGTTTCGGTAACACACGAGGAAACTAGTTTCTAGGCCCGAGTGGTTGTGATGTACAAAATTGAGTACCGTAAAAAAAGAAAAAAAAAATATCTCTCTAATTCAAAATAAATAATTTTGTTGGATTCATCTGATGTTCTCGCAAAGTAATTGCAAACGCCTATGAATGTGAGTCTGCATGACAATGGTGCCCAACTGTCCACAGCGAGACAACAGCAAAGCGGGGTGTACAAAGGAATCCAAACAAATTACTCCCCCCCTCCTTGCACACCCTCCTCGTCGTATGACAACGCCAAGTCCTCACGCGGAAATATAATCGTGGTTGTGGCGCGTACAAAAACTCTCATCAATGGGACCCAATATCCCAAACAAAAAAATACAGCTTATCTCGTTCCCAAAGAGAGACGCAAACGTGAAATGCATTGTAGGAAATGCGCGGGGCAAGGCGTCCCACAAATGGCTGTAGTCGACGCTTGGTGTCGGTAGTGCATGTGCCTTCGCTCTCGTTGGCTTCGTTTTTTGGAGCAGAGCAGCACGACGCTTGGTCTCCTTGGCTGCTTTCGCAGCCTGGAGAGCTTCCGCCATCAACCGCTTCTCTTGCAGCTGAACAGTGCACCTTTGCCCTTCTTGGTGCTCTATGTCCAGCTGCTTCCCTTTTAATGAAATAGCGTTCGGGCGCCCGCGCAAAAAAAAAAAAAAAAAAAAAAAGAAGTAAAATTTCCCCAGCGTCGTCGTCGGTGTCTACGATTTTAAGCGCGGCAGTTTTAGAAAACGACGGCATGACCCTGGGAGGCTTTCATTGCGAAATAATTAGTAGCCCCATGTCGGAGGAGATTGTTCGATGGCATCGCAGCCCCGAAAAATTACGAGAATGCCTCTGGCAGTTTGTAGTTGGCGGGCAGCAACCATCCCCGCACCTGACACTTGAAGCCTCGCATCCTCGAACAATCACGAGAATGCCTTTGGCAGAGGCGGTAGTTAGTAGGTGACAAACACCTGGATGCTTACACTCCCCATTTTAAGCCTCGCCGCTTCAAAAAGTTACGAGCATTCTTCTGAAAAGTAGTAGTTGGAAGGTGCAGTTGTAGGGCGCTGATAGGCCTGGCTCGCAATGAGAGTGCCGGCGCTCATTTATTTTTCTCTGATGGAAGTCAAGTTTGATTGGTTGGCGGGTTGTGTGACGTCATGAAACCAGATGGCATGGTGGAAGGAGCTGCCAACTCGGGTGCCTCCATTCCTATGAATGGGTTAGATGGGAATCGAACACAAAGGACCCTTGCTTCTCTCGTTTGAAGCCTCGCCGTCTCCGAAACCCCAAAAATGCCTCGGGAAGGTGGCATGGGAGTTTCCACTTCTATCACTACCAGGCTACGATCGTTGCATTGCGTTCGGAAGCTTCAATTGAAAGAAATGTCCACGCCTGCATAGCATCTCATGTGGTCTAGATTATCCAAACGAAATTACTGCGTAATGAAGGATTAAGAAACCAGCGTTAACACCTCTTTCATTTCTTAGCATAGGAGATGTTAGCCATTAGCATAGTGCAGAAAAGTAACTCTCTCTGCATAGGCTGCATGGACCTAATTGATCGTCCGTAAATGTTTTTATTTTTTTTTTACTTGCAGGAAAGCCCGAGCAGAGTCGCCCGCTTTCATTCGACTTTTATTAAAGTTTTCGGCTACCTTTGCGTGCCTTCCCATTAAGCTACCTTCGGGGCCACAAGAGGGTCTTCACATCTTCCCCCTTATCATGCTAAATTTCAAGGCCACGGCCGCAGTGCTCCTACTGCCGAGTATGAGGGAGCGTAGAATGAAGAAACTAAGCAGAGAATTGAAGGGGAAATGAGCGGCTCGTTATGATACATGAAGGAAGGAAGCTAACAGCCGCGAGGACAAGGAATGCGTAGGGGATATCACTTTTATTTTTATTTTTACTATTAACTTGAATTAGTAATATAATCAGTTTAGTGTGAAATATAATTAAATAGAAAGTAGAAGGAAAAACAAAGCGCCGAAGGAACGGAACCGACGACCTCCGAATATCGCGTTCGGTGCTCTTACCAACTGAGCTAAATCGACGGTGGTTCAACCTTCCACTTTCTTCGGTATTAACGTTGCCTGTAAACTAACCTTGACAGAGCATTCACCAATGCCACCCTCAACCATAGCGGCGGACGTGGCACGCCCTGTGTTACGCCAGAGTCACGTGCAACGGGATCGAGAGGGAGGGCGGAAGCTGTGCTAGAACCCTCTTACAATACCTATGGCTTCAAGACTGCCAGAACCGAGACCCCCGTAAGCTACAAACAGATCAATTAAGGGGAAATGAGGGTGCTCGTTATAATGCATGAAGGAAAGAAGCCAACAGTCGGCGAAGGCCAAGGAAAGCGTAGGGGATATGTTTTCTTATTTTTCCTTTTGCTATGAACTTGAATTAGTTATATCGTCAGTTTAGTGTGAAAGGTAATTGTAATTGTAATAAGAAACGTGAGATGACGGTGATGATTTGGTCGCTACCAGGGGCTATAGCAATTACAACGCACTGCACGAGGCGTAGGAGCGACGGCCATGTGCTTTGAGGCGTCGGGAGATGAAATCAAGCGTGCTGAAATTGTGCATGAGTTGGCTGGGCCAGAGGTGTGAGAAAGTTTCTACTGGATGCCTTTCGGAATGTAACTTTGAGAATGTAACGGGAAATTTTGGCTCCACCTTCGACCTCAGTTTCAGGTTCAACTCTTCGCTGGTTTGAAAGAGTGTTCAGTCGACTTTGCCTACAACATAGGTAAAGGCATTTCATGTGTTCAAATATTGGTCATAGCCCGGTATTGTATAATGTGGTCTAGTGCATCATCTTTCTTCCATGTACGCGCCGCTTGCGGTATAGTTACCGCAGTGCGAAAATATATTTCATAGCTATCAATATAAATACTCATGCAGGTAATAGAATAAAAAAGTTCTGAACGTTCGCAGGGCACATGTTTCAGTGGCAGGGTCGTGAGTTTCCAAACCGCGTTCAGAATTCTGGACTCGGGCTTGAAGCAGCTAGAATCAAGAGCAAATAAAAAAAATATAGAACACGGTGTCCGTCTCCTTATGTCTCGTGTTTCGCGCTATTTCATGTATGGCCGTAAGCTAGCACGCCAAAATTAATAAGCTACTCATAGGTTCTCTCCAGAGTGGTCATAAGTACGATCTTTTCATGTCAGGCTTAGACAACCCATTTCTGCATTTCCACTATAGCTAGTAGCTTGGAAGCATGGTACAGCAAAGACAACGGACCGCAGAAACGTTGTTAGACGTTACTGCAGCACTACTATTTTTATTAACTTTCCAGCAGCGAAATATCGAAAGCATAGGCTAGTTTGTGTTGCGTGTGTTTTTTTATTTAGCCATTGGTTTACGGCACCGCTGCATTGCTAAAAAGCCCCGCGCGAATGATGCACCAGATGTGCCCACGACGACAGTTGATATGTTACCGTACACTTGGGCGCGAGCACTATTTCAAGTCGTGCGCCTCGGAAGATAACTACCATCTGAGTTTTCTAGATCCTGATACGCTTTCCTACCACAGAAAGAGGGCACTGCGCTAGTCTACAGAACTACATTAGTGTAGAACTATTTCTCCTTCTTCTCTTACAATGCGCAGGATTTCTTTTTGTTACGGATAAAATAAAGATGAGTCAGTCACAGCAGCAGATATATTGTGTGCTCCCGGAGATCGCTGAGAAAAAAAAAAAAAAAAAGGTTCGACGCTAGACAGAAATTGAGCGACAATGCTTCCAGTGCTCGCTGCGTATCTTCTATTGATTCTTTTTATCTTTTTTGTTTCTTCTCATAAGCTAGACTTATCCTTGACCCCACAGTAGATATCAGATGCGATTTGTTATTTACGGGCCCTGACATATCTAGTAGCACCTACCGATAACAAAACAGAAAATGGAATGCAGCAAAATGCGACCCAATGACTCTCCATGTTGTGTACATACTTGACAATGCATGCTTGAATCGTACATTCAAGGTTAGTGAGCTTGCACAGTACTCGTACAATTAAACGACTCATCAATTCTAACACAGATTCGGAGCCATCGCGATCAGCGGCAGTTTACCCATGGCTGGTGTCTACCGCACCTGCGCGTTCTCAAAGGCTTCATCTGCACGACTTCCTCTGGAGATGTGAACAGAGCTAAACCCCACCTTAGCTTTCAACAGAAAAGCTGGCGTCGCCGTAGGTGGCCAGGAGCGAGAAACTTGATTGGTTGGTAAGGTCACAGCCACACGACTTCATGCGGCCGCATGAAGTCGTGTGGCTGTGACCTTACCAACCAATCAAGTTTCTCGCTCCTGGCCACCTACGGCGACGCCAGCTTTTCTGTTGAAAGCTAAGGTGGGGTTTTTGAAATTTCCGGGAATTTCAAACACCCCACAGCGCTCACGTTGTGACATCATGGTTGGAATGAAAAGCTTAGAACATATGTTATGCGAAATACCCTTAGCCGCATGTCACAAATGATTTAGCTTTAGATAAAGCCATCGCTTTTGTTTACAATAAAAAAACACCTGAACACAAAAGCAGAACGGAAAACAACTAATACGTCTAAACGGGTGGCAAAGGACAGCACACAAATAGTGGGAACCAACCCTGCGTAAAATCACAGTCATCTAGTGCTCTTTAGCTGGATCATTAAATGAGAAAAATGCGTGCCGGTTAAAACGACAAGCCCAGCATTCCGTTCGCGCTTCACGCAGGATCTGTAAGCGAAGCAGAAAAATCGTCATAGGGCTCATGACCATGTTGAGTGGCCATAATGTACACAAGTTGTGAGAATTTAACTCAATATCTTTCTTTTATGCTCTTTACAAAACATCTTAAATAAAATATTGCATTTGTGCAGACAATAAAGCGATGTTGTATTGTTTTCGATGCCTCACAAGGACGACGCTTTATGGATGAAAATTAAACGTTTCTGGTAAGAAGCCACATTTTTTTACAGATAAAGCTTAGGTGCGCGGGTTTAAGAAAAACGTTGCAGTGCAAGGCGAAATTGGCATTTCGTGCGCTCGTGCCAACACATAGAGCCCCTTAAGACAGCAGTAGATGCAACGATACAATGGCAGGCGGAAACGGCATTGATATCAATTCAGCGAACAAATATTTACGCAAAACTGCGAACAAGGTACTTACAAGAAAACCGAACTCTCAAAAAACGCAGTGGAGCATAGACCTCCTGCCTAAGTCCAGGTATAAAAGAAAGTTAAGCAAAATTAGGACACACCACTAAGCTGGGAGGCACGCTTGAACGGCTTACGAACAAGCGGGGCTCTCTATGTATGTCGTGTTGTATTTCACGTAAAGTAGCATGTTAAGAATGCATACTAATGAGTACGCGTGTAACAAGAGGGGACGACAGGCCGTCATATTTCTGAGGCGGAGCTAAACCTCTCTTTTTTGTTCCACTGAAGTCGTTCCTTATTTAGCTCATGGGACAAGAACCCATCATTGCGCACCCAGGAGAAACGATGCGCACCCAACTGCTCAGAAGGAAACTGAGGAGGTTTGTATATATATATATAAAAAAAAAAAAACACCCTTAATAGCCGCCGACATGTTAGCTTACTCTACATTATTCTTTCAAGAAATAGTAGTGCACATAGTGGCTCAGAATATTATATCTCCGACGGGTCTACATATGCAAATTACTGAAGTGAAAACACGTACAGAGATTCTAGCAAGGAAGGGCCAAAAAAGAAAAAAAAATCAGTTTTCAGTGTCGATTATTTAGGCGTGTTATGGGACACAGCTGGCTGTTTATCTTTTTAAACGCTACCAGAGAACTGAGGCCTTGTTAATGCTGATTTCTACCATTAAATCTTTTGATTCATTTCCGAATTTTTCATTTCTTCCGTGTGAACCGGGTTTTTACTAAACGCCGTTGTATCAAATAAATACCAGGCGGGAAAGGCTTACACAGAAACTTCGGCGCGGGGACCAAGCAGCTGTAGACTCTGAAGGACTCCACTGAAAGAAAGCACCGTTCAGTCATTGCCACATCGGGTACACTTGGTGCGTGCGAGATCCTCCCCCCAAGAGTGCAGGCTCAATGATAGTTCGTGGGGTTTCCCCAGAGAGCATACGCGTGCGTGGGCTATCCGGAAGACGCAAGGCTAGGTATTGATCGTTGCGCTCGAGAATTCGAGGTGACATGCGTATAAACACGCGGACAGGGCGATTGCGTTTTCCTGAGCCAGCGCGAAGCATAAACTCTATAACGCCACCAGGGCCCCTGTGTTCAAAAATTAGATATACGTAGACCCTAGTTCTATCGCAAGCTTGCAAATTGCTACCTTTCAATCAGGGCTAGTTGTTATTGCATGATGCTACAACTGCGAATCGCAACATAATGAGAACATACAGGCCTTTTTACGACCTTCAAAGTACCTGCGTTTTTAGTCTGTGGGAAGAGCGCGAGGGAGTTTCGCATCTCAACTCTCCACACTTCTCTCAACAGTAGCTGCTTTCTGAGTCCTTTCGTAACTACAGCGCATCTGATGGAGCAGGGAAGAGTTGACATTCGCTTAGCATATTGTATTGTAGAATTCTACAGTCGAAAGTTGAATACGGCGGCGTTCATAGACGTCCTCGTGAAAGGTCTTTTCATGGGAGTGGAGGCAGATGAAGGATACGTAGGCCTGAGGTACGCAAGATTGGCGGGAGCAAGGTTTCAAACTTCGCTGGTCGGTGTGATTACTTGTAGGCCGGCACTGTACCCATGCATTCGTGTCGCCGTTCCGTATTACCCAGATTTTAACACCGTGCAATTTAACGCCTCAACCTCGGCAAATATATTTGCAATGGGGGAGGATTAGGTGATAAGTCGCACGCACACGCACACACGCACGGACTTCAGGCTGCACGCCAACGCAGAGATAAAATTCTTTTATTTTCGCTCGTGTTACGTTTCAAAATCGCTTCCTACTTTGCACCATTTTGCCACATTTTTGCAAGTCTTGTTCAGGACTTTGAGCAGCGCGCCTGGATTCGAGAATACCTTTAAATGACATATCGTGAAAGTTCTCAAGCAACGACACATTACTAGTGCGCATTTGCACCAAATCTCTGTGTTCGCAGAACCCAAGAGGGGCGAAACATGTGCATACATTTCATGGCCAGATTTTAATCATTCCGGTCAACCTCTCTGCATTTCCTATCAGTAAACATATCTAAAAGCTTATCATCGATTTTCCGTTTTAAGCGGAATGCTAGTGGCAATCATGCAGCCACGTGGAATTCGACATCAAGCGGCACTCTTGTATAATAACTATTTAAAAGTGATAAAGCACTGCGTTTAGAACTGTGGCAGTGGCAAGAGGTCGTGGTTGGACGCAGCAGTCTTATCAGCATGCGTTGCCCAGTAAAAAGCGCTAAGAAACTCGCCTTCTCGACTGCCCCCCCCCCCCCCCCCCCCCCCCCGAAAGCTGCAAGCATAAGCGATTATCGACGCGTCAGCGTTCTTTTTGTGGCTCGACCCGCAAGAAGCACACTCCTTCAGCAATAACTTGATGTTCAGATTGTGCGCAGACCAGTAGTTTCCCGACTAACTGTAATTATTCGTTTTTCTTCATTTTCTTTTCTCCTTGCTTGTTCACAGCAAAGCACAACCACGACTTCTTAAGTTTTGAGCCACACTAGGATAATGGCTTTTAAGAGGACTGTTAAAGCTAGTTGCTATGTATAGAAATGCTTAACGAAGAAGCTCATGATGTACTCTTACAATTATCCGGATTTCGGGACCGTCTATATCAGGAACATACCTAGTTGTCATGCCATTCTGCAGTTTTTTGCGTATGAAGCCTGGTCCAGTGATTATTTCCAGGAAAATCGCTATGTCTGACTTCACACCGACTGCAGAATATACTAAGCGACACGAAATGAAATGTGCAAATATGGCTACGGGCGTCCCTTCTACGTGGGAATATTTTTTCTGGCCTGCCGTAGGGGTACACAAGATACGCGTGTGCACCGTAGTGCTCCGCTGCTCACATTGGGAGATGTATGAGAGATGCGCCTCCCTGAAAGCCGCTGCGCAAACACACTCCGCTGTGGAGCCGTCAACCACGCCACGGTGGAAGGAGTGTCCAGTGTCGTGTTTCCGGAGAAACACGTCATCCTCGCGAGGCCTACAGCGATGATATAGGCGAAGGCTCGAATACTGGAGGGCCACCGCGTTGGTAGGAGGAGATGGGAGCTTAATGGGATAACTGTCCATGGCCTCTCTTAGTGAGCCGGTGGGATTAAGACGATTCCTGAGAACTCTGAGCCGGCCCTTGCCTTTGGGAGGAGGTAGATGCAAATGGCGTCGGCGCGTTTGCAAAATTAACAGGATACCACTCGCGATGACCGGCTCGAAGAGGCTGCCATTTCCTGGCCCTACGGGGCTGGGACGGTAGGTCAATGCCGCTTCCGGCGGGGCCTAGCCAACCACCGATTTTTATCTGTTGTAGGCCGTCATCTCACCCGCCACTGCTTCGGTGGTGGACGACGGCTGTTGTTGCGGCGCGCGTCTTTCTCTCCCTCTTCTTTTTTATTTCTTCTCTATTTTATCTTCTGTCCGCACGAGGCAGCGGAGGTGGCTCCGCTACAGAGCCAGTAGCAGGCCCGTGCATTTTCTTTTCCATCTTCCTACAACAACAACAACAACCGGCTCGAAAGTAAGAAGGGAACTTAGATTGGCTCACCCGCTATAGAACCAACTGGAACATTGAGTGAGATAAGCAAATATTAACTCAGAAGTGGAGTAGTAGCCCATGGCAGGATGTAGGGCTTATCCAAGCTAATAATGACTTCACTGAAAGCGCAGGTTCTCGAGTGACACTTGTGGCGCTAAGAGGTTCTGATAACGCTCAATTCTTCAGGTGCGAAGTGAGGAAACTGGCTTTGTTGCAGTTCATTCCGACACCGGAAGAACAGATAAAGCATTAACAATGTCACCAAATCAGGCGCTACGCGCCAGGAGTGGCAGGAAAAACAAGAGGACATTAAGAGGAGGATGGCTGCACCTGGACCTATGGGGCTGGAAATGGCAGGCCCTCGCCGTTTGCGGTGGGGGCTCGCCTGCCACCGGCGGTTATACTTGTCGGTTCTTTAACGTGCGCTGACATCGCACAGTGGGCTGGGACAGGTAGGTCACCGCCGCTTGCGACGGGGGATAGCTTACCACCGAATTTTTATCTGTTGTAGGCCGTCATCGCACACGCGACCGCTTCGGTGGTGGACGACGGCTGCTGTTGCGGCACGGGTCTTTCTCTCCCTCTTCCTTTTATTTCTTCTGTATTTTATTTTCCAGTGAATCAATTCTCTTCTGTCTGCACGAGGCAGCGGAGGTGGCTCAGCTAAAGAGCCAGTAGCAGGCCCGCGCATTTTCTTTTCCTTCTTCCTACAGCCACAACAACATCGCACAGTACACGGACGCCGCTTCGTTTCGCCTCCATCGAAACGCAACCACTGCACCACCCCGCAGGAGCAAACGTTTCACCTCCGTACTTAGGTTTTGGAGAAAGGAAAGCGCAATACACTTTGGGTGGAACACACGGAATCATGAACACCCACACTCTGGTGTCTTCGGCAGGAACTCACGTTAAACACGGCCCGAGTAGACCGTCTCTGTGTACTCCAGCCGAACGTGCGAAGCTAACGGAGAGTGCCGTCGTTGTTTCTGCTGTCTATTCTGCATAGCCTCCGAGACCCTTAACTGCTTCGGAGGCCATCCTAAGTTCCTACAAATGGTGTGTAGAGCTTGTGATAACTAGAGACGCCGGCGCATGCTGCGAAATGTTGCAATTGCGGCGGTGTTGGTTTGTTAGGAATTACAACAGTGCTATTCTTACCGGTTTCTATCTGTACGTTGTACAATGCGTACATTGTGGACCTTTAGCTACGCACGGGTCGACGGCCGGTGGCTGCTTAATGGCTGTGTACATTACACATAACATGTTCATCATTTTCTTATTTTACGTCCACCTGATATGCTTCCTCTCTTTTTCTCTTCGTCGAAGCTCGCTATTGGCCGCTGTAGAGCGGATACGGATACGATGACTGCGTCGTCTGCGCGCAGCGTCTGCTACCGCGCGCTGCACGATGGAATTGCACTACGCTTCCACCGTCGGTCTACACGGTGGCACGGTGCCGCACGCTCGTGTCATGTTCGGTCCAGCCGAGCGTACGGCACTACACGAGTGGTGACCAGCCGAACGTGTGGCGGCGCACGAGTACGCAGAAAACTCCACGAGTGCCGTCAGCTGAAGACGCCTTTAGTTAGGTCAAGGTCTCTTGAAGGTCAAATTTAGTGCCACGAGAAAACTGACTGTACTCAGCGTAGTGAGCCTTTAGCTTCAATCGTAAATTGGCTTATAAGAAAGCAAAGACGCAGTATCTGTCAAAGTCACTTGAATATGAAAACGTCAATACACGCGACGGCTGCACGAGGAGCGTAATGAAGCTTTCTCTTCAAAATTAGGAAAGAAAAAGGGCAGTGTCTGTCAGACTTCTTCTGTGGGAACCTGAAACATCTAAGAACGTTGACCTGAACTGCACCGTAAAAGAAGATAGGAAGGCGGGAGTGAAAACGTAGAGAGAGAAAGGGGTGTCGTAGCGGAGGGCTGCGGAGTAATTTCGGCCACCTGGGGATCTTTAACGTGCAATGATAACGCACATCCCTCCGTGGTGGTGCAGTGGTTGAGATGCCCGACTACTGTGCCGGAGTACCCGGGTTCGAACCCGACCGCCGGCGACTGCGCAAGATCAAGAGGTTTGAGGACAAAGGTCAAGGTCATTGCAACAAACAAGCGAGATCCGAAGCTGCACCGAGAGGAGTAGAGTTTACGCTCCAAAATTCAATAACATGTATTTTATGCTTTCGAGGACATGTTTGCACTTCGACGACATCCTGCATTATAGGAATGGAGACGATTTTGATAATTACACATCCTTTCTCATAAATCGTGACTAGCGAAGGGCGCTCTAAATGAAAGCTTGTTTTCATCTTTTTGTCTCCGGTAGGACATTAATTTCGGCAGGCATTTGAGACTCGGAGGCGTTTCAAACGAACGTAGTGACGAATTAATGGCTCGTTGTCGGGATGGGCATCGTCAGCGTCTCAGTCGAGCGCGTTGGTGCACCTCTCATAAAACCCCTCATGCCCCTCAAAGAGAAAAACACGAAGCACTGGCGTCCATTTGAATCGCTGGTAGATACCTACAAAGTAACTTTTCCAAACCAATACCGACGACAACAAGTTAAAACAGCCTGAAATCGATAGCTTAGACTGAAACGAGTGTTGCTAACGCCGTAGTTTACCAGTATTAATACAGTAACTAGGTCACTCAGGTCTGTTTTCGAGCGTTCAGGCCAAATTCCTCGTCCAGCCAGACACAGTGGCAACGCCGAACAAGGAAGGAAGGGTAGGGAAGTGAAGAGAGAAACCGTTCCAGGTGGTTAAAAGAGCCACCAACCAGTGGCGGAGTAACACGGCGCGCCACTTCGTGACAGACACGAACGGCACTTGTATCTTCTCCCCTCCGGCGTAGGCAGCAGCACTTCGCGCTTAAAGCGAGTGCGCCGCGCAGTACGCGGACAGCGTTTGAGCGAACGGGAGTCCCCTTTCCTACCGGTGCACGCTGTACGCGCTAAGTGAGCTAGATTAGCCAACCTGGCCCGGGGCCTCCAGCGCTCGTAAAGACGCGCCGATGCGCGGTAACACGTCCGCGGGCCTTTTTCCGTTGACACCGAGGGGCCACGAACGACTCTTTTGTCGGTCCGTATGGGACGCACCTTTGCCCCCCCCCCCCTTTCATCACCTCCACTCCTTCCCTTCGCTCTCGCATCCCCTCTGCCGCGAGTAGTAGGCGCTACGGCTGCGCGCTCTGGCAGCGTTTATCAAGAATAATGGCGGCATGGCCCCTTCGCACGCCCGCCGCCAGCACCATGGGACCCAATGACCTCAGTTAGGCCTAATCGACCGGGTCAGACCCGGGGTGCACGGAACGCGGAGAACCTTTCTTTAGCGGAATCGTGCTCCTGGCTTTGTTGTTAGGTCGACCAAAGCGAGGAGCGCGGTCCTCCACCACCGCCACTACGCTTGTGCACCTTCCCTCCTCTTCGCCGCGTACCACGAGCACTTTGTTTCCCACCCTCCCCTTCCCCCCTCTGCCTTTTTTTCTCGCCCTCCCAGAGTAGACCAGGCGTTGGGGAAAGTCACAAGTTTGGCTGCGGCGACACATTCGGCATCAGTGCCGTCCTACACGCACACACGGGGGGACAAACAAGGTCTAGCGCAGCGCTTGCTTCTAATCCGACTGCTGACGTTGATGACGCCGGAGGAGTTAACCAGCCAAACGAGTTTTGCGTGTCGCGCGCCGGCGCGCGTGAGCCCGGGCTTTGTTGCCGACTGGCATCGTTGCTGTAGCGGCTGCCTGCCTAACTGTCGTCGCATATTGTGTTTAGTGTTCGGCGCTCCCGTACTCTCTATGTCCGCTATGTGTTGGGTGTGGGCAATGAGACGCGACCTCGTCTGCAGTCGGCGCTGCTTAAAAATGGATGCGGGTGCCCGAACTTTGTAGTCTTTCGATGCGGCTCCTTCTGCTGCGTTTCGCTTGCCACGTTTCCCTTATGTCCCAGGTCTACGAGCATCTAGCCCTCCGCTTTCAGTCTGCACTATCGCTTTCCTTTTATATCGTCGTTTCATTCCCGAGGACATCGTCGCAGCGGAAATTCCGGTGGTGAGTGAGGGTCAAGTGCTCCCTCGTGAACTTAACGCAGTTGTCTCCTCAGGGCGTGCATCCGAAATCTCGCCATAAGGCTCTTTATGTTCGCTTTGCCACGTAGGATATTTTTTATTCACGTAGTAAATCGCTTTATTACCCTCGACTGATTGTAACCCCATCTCGAGACGCTCTTATCAGGCATTCAATTTGTATCTGTTCTCTTTTTATTGTAGCTTTGATCTTGAATGTGTTGGGGGGGGGGGGGGGGGGGGGCGCTATTACAAGGTGGCGCTTTTTATTCGAGTAATGGTGCGACTGACGATGCTTGCCCGAAAAACTGATGCTGTCAGCAAACTGACATGCTAGGTGGTGAAAGGGGTAACGTTAGGTCCATCACCTGGCGGGACAAAATCCTAGAACAGCTGGCGTTCTGGTTTGAGAATTGCCGTCGGCGTCATATCGAGGTGGTTCCCTAGTTGCGGGACCCACATGTTTGTAGCAGCTCCTGGCCCCTGTCTGTCAGTGCGAGCTGAATCGGAGCGATTACAAAACCCGATCAGAGGCGCTATGCAGTGGGCCCCGAGTTTGGCTACACTCGGGATCTGTCCGAGCTTTGGTGAATCCTTCATGAACAAATCATATCAAGACATAAAATTTATCCCCAGGTGCGTTTTCAGTTTCATTCATTTATCTAGAATCACTGTGTGGTTTTGACTACTTGGGCGTCGTTGCATGGCCTTTGTGGCCTGCCGTGAAAGGACTCACGGGCTCACACTTTTGGCACATTCTTTCATTTTTTTTTGTCCTACCGAGTACAGGACTTGTGCAACTAATTTGTGGAGCAAGTATTTTTAGCGAATTTTTATTATGCTTATTGTGGTACTTTATAAGCATTCTATAGTTGCAAGATGTGTACTGAATCGTTTAAGAATAATTTGTAATTTATTTCATTTAGCTAACATCCGCGAGAGAACTTTACGCCCTCGGGATCAGTAGAGTACCAAGATAAGTTATCCAATGACTGTAGCGATTACTGCGATGGCTTTTATTTTACGCCCAAGTATTCACGTGGGACGGAGTCTTCTCTTGCAACGTGTCCTGGAAGCCTGTAGCGCAACCTACCCGGTTTTGAGCCCGACCGTGGCGGCGGCCTTTCGATGGAGAAAAGACAAAAATACTTCTCTATGCTACGTGTTGTTGTGGCTGTAGGAAGAAGGAAAAGAAAATGCACGGGCCTGCTACTGGCTCTGTAGAGCCACCTCCGCTGCCTCGTGCGCAGAGAAGAAAAAATAGATTAGAAAGAAAAAGAGGAGGGTGAGAAAGACGCTTGCCGCAACAACAGCCGTCGTACACCACCGAAGCAGTGGCGGGTGCAATGACGGCCTACAACAAATAAAAATTCGGTGGCTGGCTAGCCCCCGCCGCAAACGGCGTTGACCTACCATCCCAGCCTCGTAGGGCCAGGAGCTGCCAACCCTTTATGCTACGTGATGACAGTGTGTTAAAGATCCCCCCCCCCCCCCTCCCACCAAAATTATTGCGCAGTCCTCCAATAATGCGCCTCTTTTTCTGCATCTTCTCACCCCTATCTTTCTCCCTTACCTTTCGGTGCGCTTTAAGTGTCCATATAGAAGTTTGGTAGATAAGGCGTGTTTCCATTGCTAAAAACCAACTTGACCCGCTGCGGCGGTACAGTGGTAAGACGCCCGACTACAGTGCCAGAGTACCCGGGCTCGAACCCGACCTCGGCGGCTGCGTTTCGCTGGAGGCGAAACGAAGAGGCGTCCGTGTGCTGTGCGATGTCAGCGCACGTGAAAGATCCCCAGGTGCGTTTCGCACTGTACTGGAGGCGAAACGAAGAGGCGTCCGTGTGCTGTGCGATGTCAGCGCACGTTAATGATCGCCAGGTTGTCGAAATTAATCCGAAGCCTTCCACTACGGCTCCTTTTTTTTCTCTCTTTCCACTTTCACTCCCACCCTCCTCCTTTCCCTTACGGCGCGATTGAGATGTCCCCAGAAAACAAGCGAGACAGTTATCGCGCATTTCCGTTCCTGTGAATCAATTATTACTAATATTTTATGCAGTTACGTACGAAACTGGCGCACGTTTACAGTGGTGGCGGAGAATCGGTGAACACTTGCCTGCTTCTGCACGTCCAGAGCCAAGGAAGGAAGCTACGCCGTCTTAACCAAAGTATGTGTTTAAGATATGGATACAGGTACCCTCAGAGGTGAGCTGTCTCGGGGGCTGTTGCGACGCGCGTCTTTCTCTCTCCCTGTTTTAAGGCGAACGCCTTTAATGGCTCATCCTGTCGTGGACGAAATGTGTCCCGCTTTTGCGGCATTCTGACTGGCCGGGGCAAGATGACGTCATAGAGGTCTTGACCAATCACAGAGCACCACCACAGTATACGCGAAGAAATCCGCGCCGGACGTAGCTGCGGCTTCTACTTCGCTGCGGAAGCGGTTCCAGTTGACAATGGAGTAAGTGCGCGTGGCGCGAGCTTCCTTGGCAGTGGGCTCAATGAGGATAGAGAAGTGATCAGAGCCCCAAAGTGATGGTGCGCGATTCCAGGTCGCCTCGATGCCGCTGGACGCGAACGCGACGTCTATGCAGGAGCCGGGTGTGCCGCGTCGCCGGAAGGTGGGCTCGCCGGTGTTCAGCGGTGTGAGTCCCAGCTGTGTTACCATGGCGTGTAGGTCGTCTCCTCGCGCGGTGTTTCGGGCACTTCCCCACGCACAATGATGGGCATTGAAATCTCCGAGGATGATTTGTCGGGTGGCACAACACGAAGAGACTGCACTGAACCACTGGGCATTCCACTGCACAGCTGGACGCACGTAAACACTAGCCACAGACGTGTCCACACCACGTATGCGGACTGTAACAACAACACACTCCTGCACATCACTCGTCGCCGCCGCCGAGTCAACGAGGACATGTTGGACATCGCGCCGCACATAAACCGCGCGCCGAGATTTCCCTGGTTTGTGCTGGGGATCACTGCACGGCACTGCAGCACATGTAACCTCCTCACAGGTTGTCGGGGAGTGGTATCCGACGTAGCCGGGCAGCCGCATTTGAGGGTCCCCCTCAAATGCGGCCGCATTTGAGGGGGACCGGGGCAGCCGCATTTGAGGGGGACCCTCAAATGCGGCTGCCCGGCTACGTCGGATACCACTCCCCGACAACCTGTGAGGAGGTTACATGTGCTGCAGTGCCGTGCAGTGATCCCCAGCAGAAACCAGGGAAATCTCGGTGCGCGGTTTATGTGCGGCGCGATGTCCAACATGTCCTCGTTGACTCGGCGGCGGCGACGAGTGATGTGCAGGAGTGTGTTGTTGTTACAGTCCGCATACGTGGTGTGGACACGTCTGTGGCTAGTGTTTACGTGCGTCCAGCTGTGCAGTGGAATGCCCAGTGGTTCAGTGCAGTCTCTTCGTGTTGTGCCACCCGACAAATCATCCTCGGAGATTTCAATGCCCATCATTGTGCGTGGGGAAGTGCCCGAAACACCGCGCGAGGAGACGACCTACACGCCATGGTAACACAGCTGGGACTCACACCGCTGAACACCGGCGAGCCCACCTTCCGGCGACGCGGCACACCCGGCTCCTGCATAGACGTCGCGTTCGCGTCCAGCGGCATCGAGGCGACCTGGAATCGCGCACCATCACTTTGGGGCTCTGATCACTTCTCTATCCTCATTGAGCCCACTGCCAAGGAAGCTCGCGCCACGCGCACTTACTCCATTGTCAACTGGAACCGCTTCCGCAGCGAAGTAGAAGCCGCAGCTACGTCCGGCGCGGATTTCTTCTCCAGTCTCGTCCGTAGCGCGTTCGCAGCCACTCGCCGCGTAGAGGTTCGGGCAGGGCAACCAACGCCCGACAACAAGCTGCTCGACCTGAGACAAAAACGCGACAAAGCTGAGCGACGAGCACGGCGGACGGACCGACCAACTGACTGGACAGTATACAATCGGCTGGACGCAGCAGCGAGGCGGCATTCCAACAAACTCTACCGCCGGCAGTGGGCATCGCTCTGCAGGAAGATGGAGGAGGACTGTAGCTCGCGGCGGCTCTTTACCACCCTGCGACGCATCACAACGCCACAAGCGAACCCGCAGCCGCTGGCCGCTCTCGCCATCTCTAGCGGCCTTAGCTACGAGGAGCTAGCTGAGCGGTTCGCGGACCGCTTTGCGCCGCAAAGCCCCGTGAACGCAGGCAGCCAAACCTCACCTCTGAGTCCCGGAGACAGAGCCAGCGCTCCTACCCCTGGTGACCCTTGTGATGCCCTCTTCACAGTGACAGAGCTCAACAATGCGCTACAGCGCTGCCACCGTCGCTCGGCGCCAGGGCCGGATGGGGTGACCTACCAGATGCTGCGCAACCTGGACGCAGATCAACGGCTGGTTCTCCTGCAGCAGATCAACCTAGTGCGGGAACGCGGGACCCTCCCGGAGGACTGGCGCACGGCAGTCGTCTGCCCCATCCTCAAGCCAGGACGCCCACCAACCCAGCTCGCGGGATACCGTCCAGTGGCGCTAACATCTGCGGCTGGTAAGCTCATGGAACACATGGCTTTACATCGCCTTAACGAGCAGGCTGCGGCGGCGGATTTGTTTGATGAGCGGCAGACGGGCTTTCGCGGAATGCGGTGCACTGCGGATTCCATCTCCGATGTTGTCAGCGCGCTCGAGCACGCGAAGGCAGTGAGGCAGGTTGCGTTGCTTCTACTGCTGGACGTGTCGGGCGCGTTTGATAACGTCTGCCGCGCTCCCATTCTCGCGACGCTTGAGAGGGCTGGCGTGGGCGGACGCTTGCTACAATACATTCGGAGCTTTTTCCAGGCGCGCTCCATGCGCGTTCGCGTGGGGGGTGCTCTCTCGGCGCCTCGCCCGGTCGGGCTAGGCGTGCCGCAGGGCTCTGTCCTGTCACCTTTTCTGTTCAATGTGGCGATGTCGGTGGTGCCGGGCTGCCTGCCTGCAGGCTGCCGGCATCATGTGTACATCTCCATATACGCAGATGACATTGCTCTGTGGTGCCTGGGACCGCCGGGCGAGACAGCACGGGTGCGCGCGTGCCTGCAGGCAGCTCTGACGGCGGTGAGCGACTGTTTGCGCGGCCTAGGTCTCTCGCTCAGCGCGGACAAATCCGTCGCAATGGCCTGTGTTCCGAGCTCGCGCAAACGACCACCGCCGCTCACACTGGACGGGACCCTCTTGCCGTGGCGACGTTCGGTGCGGTACCTGGGGTTGGACATAGACCAGCGCCTTTCCTTCCGACCCGCGGCGATCAAGGCCTGCCTGCAGATGAAGAGAACCACCGCCGCCGTACACAGGCTCACTGCTCGAGGCCAGGGCATCTCCCAGCAAGCAGCGTTACGGCTGTACAACTCCGCGGCTCTGGGGGCAATACTCTACGCGCTACCGCTCGTCACACTTCGCAAACCATGCTGGAAGAAGCTAGAGGTCGAGCATCGCAAGGCGCTCCGCATTTGCCTCGGCCTTCCTCAGAACTCTCAATGCGCAGCTACTTTGGCCGAGGCAGGTGCGTGGCCTTTACAACTTCAGGCCACGCGGCGGGCGCTCCGACACATCGATCGCCTACAGCGCGCAAAGGACGGCGGCCCGCTATTACATCGGTTGCGACATCATCGCCACTCACGCATGGGAGCGGCGCTGCTCGAGTACGAGCAGCTCACCAATGCAACGCCCCCCTACGACCTCTTCTCGCCCTGGCCCGCTGCTACGGAGGTTCAGCGAGAGATTGTGGGAATCGCGGGGAAACGCACCACACCGCCCTGTGCAGTGCAGCAGCTGACCAGAGCCGTCATCTACGAGGAACTCCAACACCACCTCCTCGTTTACACCGACGGCTCCGTGGCCAGAGACAGTTGCTCGCTAGCAGCGGCGGCTACCATCCCCGCCCTGCAACTGCACAGACAGCTGCACCTGTCATACCTGGGTTCTTCCACCACGGCGGAGCTGCTGGGCCTACGCCTAGGCCTGGATCTACTGCTTGAACTGACTCCGCCGCCACCCAGGTGTGCCGTGCTATGTGACTCCCGCGCTGCCCTCAGCCGCCTTCGAACCACCGGCCGGGGAACTCCGCTGCTGTGCCAGATTCGCGCACGTCTCAAGCACTTGGCGGAGCGTGGCTGCGCTATACGGGCACAGTGGATCCCCGGGCACTGCGGCATAGAGGGAAACGAACGTGCCGACGAGCTCGCGACCGCAGCACATGAACTCCCTCCTAGCGACGAGCAACTCGCTTTGGAGGATGTGCGTGCGGTAATCGACGATCACCTCCGGACGCAGCACCCCGACCCACGCATCGCAAGAGGTGAGCGCATTCACAGTGTCAGCGGCCGCTCGCTGACTCGGCTGCAACGCGCGATGATCCTCCGTGCACGCATTGGATGTGTGTGGCCTGGGGAACGACGGATGCGCCACGGACTTGCCAATAGTGACGTGTGTGACGGCTGTGGCGAGGTAGAAACTCTCGAACATCTTCTACTGCGCTGCACCGCGCTAGCCGAACCACGACGTGAGTTGCTGGCGGCTTACAGAGCGCAGGGGGTAATCCCGGACAGCGTAGCTGTGCTCCTGTGGCCGCCGGGCTGTGCGCGCGCCCGCGAGCGAGCTCACGTGAGCTTGTGTGAGTACATCGAACAGGCGGGCTTGATGACCCGCCTATTTCACGTCTTCCCCACGCCGTGCAAAGGCACACCCCAAGGATCCGTCATATCGCCCGTCCTCTTCAACGTGGCAATGATTGGACTTGCAAGACGGCTCAAGGAGATCCAGGGCATCCAACACGCGATATACGCCGATGACATCACGATATGGGTCACCCAAGGATCACTCGGGGAGAAGCAAGAAAAACTACAGGAAGCGGCAACTTGCGTAGAAACTTACACCAGAGAGAGGGGCCTAAGATGCTCGACGGAGAAATCGGAACTCCTCAGGGTCGGCAAGCATCCCACCCAAGCGACACTGGAGGTCGTTCTCGAGGGCCAGAACATCCCGGAAAAGAACATGATAAAGATCCTGGGCATGTGGTTGCAAGGAAGCCGGAAATGCAGCCACACCATCAGCCTGCTGAGTAAGGCGGCAGAGCAGGTGGGCCGTATGATCAACAGAGTCTCCCAAAAGAGATATGGAATGAGAGAAGAAGACACTCTCAAGCTAGTTAACAGCCTAATTGTCAGCCGAGTCACGTACTCCCTGCCGTACCACGCGACGACCAAGGCGGAAAGAGAGCAAGCCGACATCATTCTCAGGAAGGCGTACAGGACTGCTCTACACCTACCCAAGCACACGTCGAACGAAAAGTTGCTCCAGCTAGGCATCAGCAACACCTTCAGTGAGCTCGCCGAAGCTCTGCTGGGAACGCAAATCACGAGACTCAGAAGCACCCCCACGGGACGAGCGCTCCTAAGAAGGTTGGGTCGGGACACGAGCGGACTGGTAGACAGATACGCGGACGTACCGGACCACCTTAGGAAAACCATTAACGTGGGACCATTGCCGAAAAACATGGACCCCAATCTTCACGAAAGCAGACGAAAAGCGAGGGCCGAGTACGTTGAGAGAACGCTAGCCCAGTTAGACAACACTGTATACACGGACGCTGCCGTATATCTGCGCGAGAGAGAACGCGTAGCCGCGACGGTAGTGGTAAACAAGGAAGGAAACATGATCACGTGTGCCACGGCAAAGGTCGCCGGCACAGCGGAGGCCGAAGAAATTGCCGTCGCGCTGGCGGCAGCAGAAGGCTACAGAACGGGCCGATCTCTCAACATACTGACGGACTCGAAGGAGACGTGCAGGAACTACACGAGGGGCAGGATCAGCAGAACAGCCCTTAAAATACTCAGCGGGGCAACCTCCGCCGAGGAGAAACCCAGGCATAGCCTAATCTGGATCCCGGGCCACACGGGCATAGGGGGGAACGAAAGAGCAGACAGCCTAGCTCGAGGTTACGCATTCCGAGCAGGGCAGTCAAATGCTCCGGAGCTCCGCCTACAGGCTTGCGAGGGGGGATACGCAGAGATCTTGCACTTGCATAGGGGAGCTAGAATTAGATATCCACCACCACACAAAGCCCTAACAAAGGAGGAAGCGACCGGCTGGCGCAGATTACAGACCAACTCCTTTCCTAACCTACACATACTTAATAAAATGTTCCCGACACAATACAGAGCCACCTGCCCTTGATGCGATGCCACACCTACACTTTATCATATCACGTGGGAATGCGAACGCAACAAAGCATTCCACCAACACGAAAACCCGAGTGCGGAGCAATGGGAGAGTCGGCTCACCAGCAGCGAGCTCGCGACCCAAAGGGCCTTAGTGCAGCACGCGACTGATGCAGCACGACTCAGTGGAGCCTTGGAATAGGGGCCCACCCTTGCTGACGAGAAGTCTCAAGTCGCCAGCGCCAGAGAAGACGACGGAGACTTCACAACCGCGAAACCCTTAAAATATTCAATAAAGTTTTCACTTACTCACTCACTCGCCAGATAGTGCGCGCTGGGACTGAACGCTCCACGTGTGCTATTTCCCACAATAACGGCTGATCGCCCACGACAGCCGTCAGTGTTTTGTACAGTGTGCAAGTGCGTGCGTAGTGAACAGTTGCCTGGACGTGGAGCTATTGCGGAGGCCCGCCCGACGTGCCGAGTACTCAGTGACCTAAGACATTTGCGGGTGGGCCTCATGCAAACTACTGTATACTGTACCATAGTGTATATATTTCTTTTATTTTTACCTACTCTTTTCTTTCTCCCTATCACTCACCTCTTTGATTTCCTCTACCTTCTCCTCGCTATCCCTTTATTTCCGCCGCCCCAGTTCAGGTGCTTCAGATATAAGATAGCAGATACCGGGGCTGGCAAACATCTTTTCTTTCCTTTTGTACATACAATAAATAACCACTACACTTTATGTGACCATATGTCAATCCATGATTAATATAATTAATTATCAAGTGACTAATTAGCTATTCGTGAATAATTGCTTAAGGAAGTAATTTATTACTTCATGAATAATTAGTTAATAATTACTAATCAGTGCCAGTTGCGTAGCAGAACGCGGCACTCAGGTTTTCGCCTTTCACTACTTTAGTCGCTAAAGTCCCTCGTAATTTTCTTTCTTCTCTCTTTTTTCCTCTGTCCGCACGAGGCAGCGAAGGTGGCTGAGCTACAGAGTCAGTAGCAGGCCGGTGCATTTTCTTTTCCTTCTTCCTACAGTCACAACAACCCTCAGAGTTAAGCTTTTTTAATGCGAAAACCTTTAATGTCCCATCATTGTCAGCAGGAGCTGTCGGCAGATGCTGTCTAGGGACATAAATACTTGAATTTCAGTGGGGTCGTGTGGGGACCCAGGGGACTGCGCGCCCTGAATTCCTACGTGTAATAAAGGTTTTCGCTCTCTCTCTCGGCAGAGGGTATTGTTGTTGCGACTGAAGGAAGAAGGAAACGAAAATGCACGGACCTGCTACTGGCTCTGTAGCTGAACCATCTCCGCGATGGGAAGACATGCAAACACTAGGACTCACCCTGCACACTGATCAAAATGCACCCACACGCACGGGTAATAGCGGCAGCAGGGACACCACCCCCGACCTGACATTAAGCAAGAATGTAAGTACAGCGGACTGGAAAAACACCGAGCAAAACCTAGGTAGTGACCACTTCATTATTGCACTCACATTAGGAAAAGGAATCAAAATTAGAAAACCCAAACAACCCAAAATCACGGAATGGGAAAGAGATAGGCAAATACGAGAGACCGAGGGAATTGAGAAAATCGACGATATCGACAAGTGGTCACAAACGTTAAAGAAACACGTGGAGGAAGCAACAGTCACTCTAGAAGACGAAGATGCACCGTCGAGTATCGACAGTAAACTCCTAAACATGTGGAACAAGAAACAGGACCTAGAGAAAAGCCTAAAAACACAAAGATGGAACCGTAATATTTGGAGAACACTAGCTCGTCACAATAAAGAGATGGAGACATACGCCATCAAACTAAATGAACCAAACTGGTGTAGCAGATGTGATGAAATGGAACAAGGAATGAGCCTCTCCGAAACATGGAACATTCTACTACACATGCTCGATCCGGAAAAATCTAAAGCACAAGCCAACGTAAATCAAACTAACGTTAAGCATGCCTTCGAAGGCTTGGACGAACAATTGATGAGTAAATTAATCGAAATCTACATCGGACAAACGGAAACCGAAACGTTACCAGCATATGAGGGGAAACCTAACCTAGACTTAGGCGCCCCCATCACTAGGGTTGAAGTCCGAGCTGAGATTATTGGATTAAAGACAAGATCAGCCTCAGGACCTGACGGTATCACGAACACTATTATCAGAAATCTAGACGACGAGTCAATCACAGCCCTGACAGAATACATGAATAAGGTATGGGAGACTGGACAACTACCGCAGGCATGGAAAAATGCCAGTATAGTCCTCATACCCAAACCGGGGAAGCCGCCAAAACTAGAAAACCTAAGACCTATATCACTGACCTCGTGCGTGGGAAAGCTAATGGAACGCGTTATTCAGACGAGACTTACCAAATACATGGAGCAAGAGAACCTCTGGCCACACGAAACGGTGGGCTTCAGGCCGGGGCTAAGCACACAGGACGTGATGCTCAGACTTGATACGATATCATAACACATGAATCTTCAGATACTAAGACTATTCTCGGACTTGACCTAACCGAAGCCTTCGACAATGTCAAGCATGAGGCAGCGCTCGATGGTCTCCAAGAAGTTGGGGTTGGAATCAGAACCTATAACTATATCAAAGATTTTCTCACTAACAGCGAAGTCACCATGAGCTTTCAAAGCGCCAAATCACCCACAATCACCTTGGGTAGCAAGGGAACGCCACAAGGCTCTGTCTTGTCTCCCTTTCTGTTTAACATTGCTATGAGGGGGCTACCAGCACAACTAAAGCAAATACCGGACTTAAAATTTAGCATGTACGCAGATGACATGAATCTCTGGATAAATAAAGGTAGCGACGCAGAGATAGAGAACAAACTCCAGGCTGCCGCAAATAAGGTGGTTGAGTACGCTGCGAAACGCGGTCTATCCTGCTCACCGCAAAAGTCAGAAATATTCATCTACAACCCCAAATATAAGAAAAATAAAGCAGACATAAAGATAAATGTTGAAAACTACCCGGTTCCACAAGTAGAGGAGATTAAAATCTTAGGAATGATCCTCCAAGCAAGAGGGCAGAACACAAACACCATCAAAAAATTGGATAACTACGCAGCCCATGTTACGGGCATATTCAGAAGAGTAGCGCTTTGAGAACACGGTCTCAAGGAACGTAGTCTACTTAAAATGACACAGGCCTACATCATCAGTCACATATGTTATGCCACACCTTTTCTAAATCTCAGAAAGAAAGAATGTGAAAAAATCGACGTCATAATTCGAAAATGCGTTAAACGTGCACTAGGCCTTCCTGTCTCCACATCAACAGAGAAGCTGGAGAAAATGGGGTTCATAATACAAGGCAAGAGCTCACTGAAGCTCTCAGAATCTCTCAACTGGAAAGACTAAGTCAGACGGAGACAGGCAGAGCCATCCTAGACTGGGTCGGACTCCAATCAGGCAGAGGCCCACAGACGAAAACATCTATCCCACCCAACATAAGGGAACACGTACTGGTACCACCCTCACCTCGAAACATGCACCCAGACTACAACAAAGAACACAGAGAATACAGAGCCAAAGCCATCGCTAAAAGAATGAAACGCAAAGCAGTCGATGAAGTTGCTTATGTAGACGCATCATGCGGACGACACGGAGCAGCTGTCTCGGCAGTAGTAAATGGAGAAGGTGCACCCAAAAATTGCGGCCTCAACATGCACCCGTGACATTAGTATAGCTGAAGAGGTCGCAATAGCGCTCGCATGCACTGGTACACAGGCCAAAACTATAATCAGCGACAGCAAAACGGCTGTCTGGAATTTTGCAAAAGGACGGATCTCAGAGGAGGCCAAAAAGATTCTTCTCACAAATCCCATTACTATAACCATATCCATCATATGGATACCAGCACACGAGTCTGTCCCTGGCAACGAAGCTGCGCACCTGCTGGCCCGTGATCTCTACCACCGGGTAGCGGTAGAACAGCCCGAATACAGGGGAATTAAAGATTGCGCGATCACATACAATGAGATCACAGAATCTTACAAAATAGATAGAAAATTATACCCTTCCCCAGATCGGTCTCTCACTAACAATGAAGCACGCATCTGGAGGCGATTACAAGCCGATAACTACATCTGCCCTGTCTGGGTTTTCTTAACACAGACCAGGGAGGAAGAAGATTCTAAATGTAAAAATTGCGGCCAAAAAGGCACGCCAGATCATATAATATGGCAATGCGCCGATTTCCCAGGCGCCGGCATTAACATTGATAGTAGAGAAGCCTGGGAGGTTTGGCTGCGGAGCGGAGATCCCACCGTTCAGCGGCACGCGACCCGCCTGGCGGCTGACGCCGGGAAGAGTGCTTGTAACCTTACCTGACCTCAGCCTGCGGGGCCCTCCTGACCCGCTCCCCGGCCTGCGTGCCGGGGGCGGGAGATGAAGGGGTCCTTTTCGGTGGAAATGAAGTTTTCATTCATTCTTTCATTCCACTGCTTCGTGAGAACAGAAGAGAAAATAGAGAAGAAAGAAAAAGAAAAGGACGAGAAAGACGCGCTTCACACACTTAAGGAGGCACTCAAGTGTCTCCTTAATTTTTGCTTGCAACTTAAGATGTACCGAGAATTATCTGCAATTGCCGTAGCCATGCGAAACTGCTTCTACATTTTCCCAGATTTTTGCAGTACCCTTTTTGCCCACAATGATAAGTTTTTGCCAGCTTTTAAACTGAGCGCATGCAGTTCTAATCATCAGGCATTGACAACTGCCGGCCACTTCTTTTTTTTATCATCAGTTTATTTTGTTGACAACCTGATCATATGCTGCGAAAAGCGCGTAACTAAATGTTACAAACGAAATTGACGCACACGTATTGGTACATTGAACGCAGCATCGGAGAGCAGATGGTGGAAGATAGAGAAGGAAAAGAAGGAGGCTATGCAATTATACAATACAGACGAAAAAGCGACCTTGCTGAGCAGTGGATGAAGAGCTTTTTGTCTTCCCCTTTTCACTTCCTTTTCCCCTTTCACTCCCCATGCACCGCATATGCTAAAATGGGCCTCGACGTGGTCATTGTGTAAAACCGCGTCGCTCGGGGTGCGTGTTGGGCGTGGTCAGCCGCGCTGCTGGCGAGCACAGCGTACTCGTTTCGGCGGAGCGACGCTCTTTTGTCGGGGCCGTATATCTTGGGAAGCTTTATATGCGAGACTGTATACAGCGGGTCCCGAGGCGTGCAGTGCTTCGCTGCAGGCAAGCACACTGTTTCTCCGTGCGTCCGTCCCGTTCCGATTAAAGTGGCGAAATAAATCGTCGCTACCGGCTCTCGTGGCAGGGTCTACGCTTGAGCGCCGGGAACGCGCCATTATGTTAAGCGCGCTGATTACAAGACATCCATAACAGTGAAATTGAGTTTAACGACATATTGTGCTCGGCTGCATACTCCTGGTCGTTTAAATGTTTACTGCAGTGATTAAAAGGTACGAGGAATAAAGCCGACTAACCACGTTTAAATCGAAATGGTGGCAAAGAAACTGAGTCGCCGCTGAAATGAGGAGACTAGCTGAAAATACGAAACTCTGATCGCAACCGAACGTGTACTGCTGTTCTATAAGTAAATATATTGGTTTACAAGAAATGAAAGGCGCAGTATCTGTTCCTTTCTCCGTCGTTGCGACTGAAGAAAGAATGAAAAGAAAATGCACGGGCCTGCTACTGGCTGTGTAGTTGAGCCACCTCCGCTGCCTCGTGCGGACAGAAGAGAAAATAGAGAAGAAAGAAAAAGAAAAGGGGAGAAAGACGCGCGTCGGCAACATCCGTCGTCCACCACCGAAACGGCAGCCCGCCGAGGTGGTGCAGTGGTAAGACGCCCGACTACTGTGCCGGAGTTCCCGGGTTCGAACCCGACCCCGGCGGCTGCGTTTCGATGGAGGCGAAACGAAGTGGCGTCCGTGTGCTGTGCGATGTCAGCGCACGTTAAAGATCCCCAGGTGGTCGAAATTACTCCGTAGCCCTCCACTACGGTTCCTCTTTCTCTCTTTCCACTTTAATTCCCACCTTCCTCCCTTCCCTTACGGCGCGGTTCGTGTCCACAGAGCAAGTGTGACAGTTACTGTGCCTTTCCCTTCCTGTGAACCAATTTAACTTTTAGCAACGACGGCCCACAACATATAAACATACGGTGGCAGGCCAGTCCCCGCGGCAAGCGGCAGCGACCCACCAGTCCCAGCCCTGCAGGGCCAGGAGCACCCCCCCCCCCCCCCCTTTCTCCGTGGACACCTCAATCGCGTTTTCACTGATTCACTGATTTATTTATAGGAAGGGAAAGGCGCGGTAACTGTCTCACTTGTTTTCTGTGGACACCGCAACCGAGCCGTAAGGGAAGAAGGTGGGAGTGAAAGTGGAAAGAGAGAAAGAGGAGCCGTAGTGGAGGGCTACGGAGTAATTTCGACCACCTGGGGAAGTGAGGAAGCTGGGAGTGTAAAGAGAAAGAGGTGACGTAGTGGAGGGCTGCGGAGTAATTTCGACCAGCCCTGGGGATCTCTAACGTGAACTTACTTCGCGTAATACTCGGGTACCTTAGTATTTCGCTTTTGTTTTAAAATTTATTTCCTGCTAACAATGAAAAATACAGTAGGGCAAAGTCTAAAAGTATAATACCACGAAGAGCGCTAGCAAAAAGTAAGGTTTCACAAAGTTTCAAAAACGCTTTTGGTTAGCCAGCTCAGTTAAAACTTGCATCCATTCAGATTTCTCACTTTGTGCATTATAAATGGTGTTCAGGTTATACGTTCAATGAAATACTCCCTCGCAGAGTGAGCATCCACGGTCGCGTGTCTCACAGCCGTTCTCGTTTTCCATACACTCTGGAGGCAAAGCAACATGTCGTATGGTACACCCTATTCCCTTCCTTTCTATTTCGCCTCCACAGAAACACAGCCGCCGGATTTCGGGTTCGAACAAGGGTACTCCGGTGCAGTAGCTGAGCGTTTTAACTACTGAGCCACTGCGACAGGGTCCTCTTAATGCCCGCCAAAGTTTAGTGTCCCCTTGCCGCTATTTGGTTCTCTGTAACTTAAGGACACATAACAGGAAATAACGATTACGACATGTACGACATAGACCACCACAGTGCCACAGATGGCTCTGTTGACCCAACCTCGTTACTCCTTTCTCCAGCACGGAATACTGAGGTTTGAATACAGAGTTACTACCCATTTCGTATATTTGACAATACATAGTCACCGCGGTATTGGTAAATTAGTGTGAAAACGCAATATCTGCCACATTGCTCGGCAATTGGAAAGAGGAAATTGGGGCTGAAAGAAGGAAGAAGGAAAAAGATGCTGAGGTCGATGGCTGCGGGACAAGCTCGACCACCTGAGCAACCTTAACGCGCTTTTCACCTGCATCTGAACACGGTCACCGTGGTCGGGTTCGAACCTCGGTACTGTAATTCATTAACCGAGCGTTGTCACCGCTTGGTCACTGCGGCGATGCGAGGTGTTAAGTGCAGTTGAGAACGTTAGGTCTACTCAGTGGAAAAGTCGGAAACTGATTCCGTCGGTCACAGCGAACTTCAACTAGCCCTTCAAGTTTACTAGAACAGTTGCTTGCCCAGCAACAAGACATGCATGCCGGTGTGCCATTCTAAGCTGGTTTATGACCACGTGTCTGACTGCTATCTTAACTATGCGGTGTAATTATTGGTTGTTTGTGATTAAAACATAAACTTCATGCTATACCGTCAAGTCATATATAGTTGGATCGTTTATATCGAGTGGAATTGTAGTGCACTAACTGCATGTCCTAATTAATCCCCGTTATTAGTTATTTGTGATTAAAATTAAACCTTATCTACAACGTCTTCATATATTGTTGAAAAGTTCTCGACGAATAGAATCCAAAATGAAACACTAAACGATGCAGAACCCACGTAAAGCTAAGCTAACGCTCATCCAACATGGTTCAACCATGTTTGCGCAGCTGCCAATTTTTATTTTTATTTTGTATGCGAGTAATCGCTCCGAACAAAATACTGCCTTTTTTTTTTTCTCTCGAGTATAGGAATAGGTAGGTAGGAATAACTTTATTAAAATTCTGGTAACCGATCTCGAGTATATTTCTCAAGCCACCAGTGCTACTCAACTAGGTCGAATTAGCACCGTTTGAGATAGTATGGCATCAAGGGTACTATCCTTCACTGTCCAGTCCTTTAGCAAGAAGAGCAGGCAAGCAGAGTTGAACGAATTAAGCATAGAAACACTTCAGAGACGGCGCACAAGAGAAATGCCTGCTTTTTGATGTCTTTGACATTTGCGGCGTAAACTCGAGTTTCTTTGGACTCGATTGACTCCAGCAATACAAACCTAGGACCTAGTATTGGCGCTGTGCTGTCAATGTCCTGCCTTAAGTAGAGCCGGAAATTGTTTGTGTAATACTTCGACTTTTCAGTACTGCGATTAGTACGTCGACGTTTCATTATATTAGCTACTACAGCAGCTATTGTATATATGGTGAAGACAGCGCCAGTGCTGAGATGCACACCTGGCAGCTGCTGCACCGGGCCCGTATGATAGCGAAGTCCATGGCAGCCCTTGACTGAGGGCTCCTCTCTGCACATGGCATCTCCTTTTGAACCACTGTTTTACGCCCCAGCAACCGTGGATGTAGTTTCTCTCACCATAGATGCGCAGCTCCCGCTCTCCCTTGACAGTCTTGAAGCCGGGACCTTCGGTGGACACCTCGCAGCCGTACATGCCCTCCGTGTTCAGGTCGGTCTTTTCCAGGAACACGTTGTTCTTGTCCGATCGAGAGTGCTGCATGCGATGTGTAAAAATAGAGGGTGCCGAGTGAAAAGAGCTGGCCGCGAGAAAACAATAATGACAAAAATTTAGTGCCAGCAGCGCAAAAGCGCGATTTTTATGCCTTACAAAACAGTCACCAAGAAAGAAGCTCACCTTAAAATTAGAAAATATAAGTAGAGATACGACATAAGAAGCAACAAACAGCTCAAATGAAATAGGAGACTGAGGCTCCTCTTTGCTTTAGTCGCGTCATGTGGGTTTCGTATGCGTGGAAGGTGAGGAGGAGTGTAATAAGACATAAATGGCATGAACATCTGTCTTTGTAATAACGAGGTAAAGTGCAGCGAAGACCCGCCTAATTAGCGAATATTGCAGCCCTCTCAAGTTATTTGACGAAACTTTTTTTCAAGAAGGAAAAGAAAACTAAAAATTTGTTTTGTGGTAAAGACGTTATTAGAGGTTATGGTTCCTTGTCTGTAGCTTTCAGTCCAGAGGTAATTATTTGCTGTTGTTGTGTGTGTTGTTAATGGTAAGAAACTAGACCTAAGGGAGGTAGGGAAAATGAGCTTCTTGAAAAGCACCTGCGATCTTTATCAGAGGCTTTCTTGATAACTATGTCGTCAGTATCTAAACAGCATTAGCGGAGCTTGGACTGTCTTGCATTCAAATGAACATAGCAATATACATGTACACGAGAGAAAACGCGAGGCGTCCTGCTTTTATTTTCGCTAAGTTGGCTCCACTTGAGCGCTCAATCAGGACATATTCTTCAAAATGGTCACACCTTTTCGAATGTGGTGGTGTTCGACCTTTTTAAACAATTCGCCGGAATTCTATCTTCAGTACTAATCAGAGGTACAGGCACTGGCCGTTGAGATATACGCTTCATGAAACTTTCTTGGTAGCTATCGGGTCGTTCAAACATTTCTCATTTGAATCACTCTGGAGTAAATTTCTTTACTAGCGTCTTCATGGACAATGGAGACACGAATAATGTTGTTGGCAGTTGGTTTAGAAGTGGCTTTTCAGCCCAGGCCCCGAAAAAATATGGTTGGTCTGTTATTTCGCTGATGACGGTCTTCGGTAACTACTGTATATTTAGTGTAAACACAGTGATCTGGAAGTTCAGAGGCTAGCAAAATCGTCTAACATCGTCTAACGTTTGCGACTTCCTAAACTGATCACGCCGCGTGGTAGCGGCGCTCTCACGGTCTCACCAGGGGCTTTACGCATACCGGCTTAGACTAACGAGCGGGTGCTCCTGCGCCTGCTCACCAATACAATGTTGTGCCCGGCTACTCTAAAACATTTTGATCCGCAATTCGACGTGCTGTGCTCGCAATGTGGGGAGGTGTCTGACACCTACCACATGGTGTGGGCCTGTCAGAAAAACCCATCTTTGCCCCCTATTCCCAACCCCACCCGAGAGAACTGGGAGGCGACCCTGTCCGGCTGCTGCACCCTAGAGGCCCAAAAGGTCTTAACTCAGCGCACCCGGGCTGCGGCAAACGTCAATGGAGTGCCTGTCTAGGCATCCCACCTAGTGTATATACCTCTATGTATTATAATAAATGCTTTCACCCCCCACCTTCCATGACAATACTACGTCGAGCCGATATTTCGGAAGTAACACGTAAACACCGCCGCAGGTACTTTCGCTCCTTAAATACTGGTTTTGTAGGGTTAAAACTCCGCCATATTTTTAATACCGGATTCAAGGAACGAGTACGAATAAAAAAAAGCTCTTCCTGTTAAATTTAGTATAAACTCGCTAATAGTCTTCTACGCATGTATCACGAAAACTATAGTTTAGAAACCGATACCTCTTTGTATCTGCTAATGAATATATATTACCACAAGGTGCTGTGCGATGTCGGTGCATGCTAAAGATACCTGGGTGGTTCAAATTACTTCGTAGCCCTTCATTACGGATCATCTTTTTCTCTCTCCACTTTCACTCCTAATCTTCCTCCCTTCCCTTACAGCGCGGTTTAGGTGTCCACAGAAACAAGTGTGCCAGTTACTGCGTCTTTCCCTTTCCGTGAATCAATCACTTATAATATTGATTAGTCCCTTCGGCAGCTGAGCATTCATATTATTGATTGTGTGGTAGCAAGTTTTCAGTAGTCTGTTAAAGAACGCAACTCAGTTCCCAATCTTTGAGTGCGTAGATCCGCGTCGTAACAGTGCTGCCTTAGTTCTAGGTGCGAAGCTCCAGCATAACTATGCGTCTTCACAGAGTATTAGTTGAAAAACTAAATAAAATTAGGAGGCCACATAAGCTCTTCTTTAAAGGTATAAAGCGATAGCGATAGCACTGTGCATCGCTCGTTGTGTCGTCCTCAGCTCCTGTGTTCCCGTCACGTTGCTTGCTCTGTTAATCTACAATGAATCACCACAAGCCCATTCTGCTGTTCCATGCTCTGTAGAGCGGCTCAACTCGCACTATTCGCGTGCGCCATGTGTTCGCGCCGTGGCGTGTATCGAATCATACGAGGTTCCAGTGGCCGCCACATGCGACGTCTCTATCCCAATAAGAACGGCACGACATGATAGGGGCGCCATCATGCACTTTGCTACTCTGTTAACTGCTACTTTTTTCTTAATTATTAATTTCCCAAAACCACACTTAGTCTTTAACGTACAGTCGTAAGATACACTTTATGCAGGCCACACTGCAGACATGTAAATTGTCTTTGATCCCAACGCCTAAAAACGTGTATTGCGTGACGTGGTTGCGAGCGCGTTTGGCTCGCAACAGAAGGGCTTGGGTTCCAAACATGAGAAGTTATATAAATTTTTTGACCGACTTTGATTTCTTTCAGAAATTATTTGTGACGCGTGTCAGCGTATAATAATTCCCAGTAGAACTTGCGTTTTCTCACTTTCATTCCATGCGCGATGTCTTTTTAATGTGAGTGCTGCGGCTTGTTTCAAATTCTCGTACACGGTCATGTGCTGGCGCCACTGCCAGCAAACCAGGATCGTTCACCCACAGTTATTCGACCACCATGTGAAGTTCAAGGCGAAATTCTTTAATGCCTGTCGCATAGCTATCAATCATCCTGACAGCCACGCGGGGAGGGAGGGGGCTGCTCCTGGCCCTACGAGGCTGGGAATGGTATGCCCCCGCCGTTTTACGTTGATGATTTCAAAATGATTAAGCGGTTGCTAGACGAAGTTCTGCACTTGTTTGCTGGGCCATATCGCAGATTAATGCAAAACTTCATCAGGTGCTTAATGTTTAACCATGAAGCTTCCATCTACCTTTCTAGATGGCTTTTAGTGCTTCAAATAAATATTGTGTGACGATAGTGGTAATTTATGCTGGACATTTTTGTTCAGCAGAGATTGCTATTGCTTTGAGGATCTCCGCAGTCAAGGATTGCGAAACGAAGGGTTGCTATGCAGTGTTTTAAAAACAGTTGCCATCGAGCAATGAAAAAGAGCTTACGAATACTTTGATGCTGAATAATTCTCTAGTGCCTTTATAAACTGCGCTTGCTGAATCGTTGCTTTGTAAGACTGAGAAAGAAAAAGCGAAAAAAAGCGAGACGTTGTACGCGGTCAAGCTTATAAACTAGAAGTCATGACGTATGTACAGAGATTGGCGCACTTCATTGGTGCATTTCAACCATGGGGCGAACGCGCTTTTTTCTTTTTCGTCCTCGTAAAATGCCTCGAAGTTGTGCTCCTGTATATCGGGAGGTTGGCCGACAGTGGAGAGCGCATGACGTAACACTAAAACTTTATTCATTTGATGCGTCACTCGTGTATGTTATACATGATCCGTGCGTCATGAAGAAAAAAAAACCACTGCTTTACGTCAATCAAACACGCCGGTTATCAGTAATATCATGCAAGTGTTTCTGAACATGCCTCATTAAGGAGGGCGTAGTGAGGCCTCCCTTGGGGTATCCTTTTCTTGAGGTAGGCTCCAACGCTACCTTCATCCCTACATTTCCTCGCTCCTGGACCGAAATGCAAGCTTCTCTGCACAGTTCGTTCTGCGCTTGCGCACCAGGGTGCCTCCGGATGCTCGGGTTGATATTGAGTTCACAGTTCCAGAGTTGCCAGAGCCAGCACTCAATGCTACCCGCACAAAGCTGCTACACTGTACAATTGCGGGTTGCCACAACCACGGCCGCTCGATTAAAGCGCACTAGGTCCGGGCCACTCCTATGTTTTCCTGCCGAGGGCCATGTGTATTGAACCAACGCGTGCAAAATGTAAAACAAACAACGCACACAGGAGTTTCATATCTGTACCTTGCTCTCTTTTTTTTTTTTTTTTTTTGCAATTTGGAGCGAATATATTTCAAACATTTGTCACGAATTCTAGGAACAACATGCATACAAGCGGCTTCTCGCCTTTCGGGGTTCCTCTTTAGCGAAGGGAAGATATGGGCGGATAGAAAGTAAAATGGCTACCTTTAACGCTTCCTTGAGTTGAGGAATTATGAATGGCTCTTCGCGTTAGGTAAAGAGACCGCTCAAGTTAAGGAGCTTCTGAAAGAAATTTGGCCATATGGTTCTCTGCATTCTATTGGTGGAGTGTACCTCCACCAATACCTGCCAAAGCCTCTTAGATCGCTTCAGGCCTGCACATTCCCTCTGTGACATCCCGTATATTGCCAGAGCAGTACAGGAGAGGAATTTGCCGGCCTTGCTTGCGCCATGCATGCATCGGGTTCTTGATAATTGGTGTTCATTAGATATAAAGGAGGAGGAGGAGGAAGATGAGGAGGAAAGGCAGGGAGGTTAACCCGTAAAAGAAACCGGTTTGCTACCCTGCACTGGGGGAAAGGGGTGAGTGGATATAAAAGTTGTGAGAGAGGGATGGGTAAAGTTATTACAGTCACATCACGTCACAGTTATATCACGGAACATAACAGTAAACTCATAGTCTTTCGATTAGGCCTGTGCTTTTCATAAGGCGGAGCAGTGCCTGGGAGGCCTTCACCGCAGAAGATCGCCATGTAGATATAAATGTTTGCTATATTATAATAATTGCTTATATTATATTATATTATATTATATTATATTATATTATATTATATTATATTATATTATATTATATTATATTATATTATATTATATTATATTATATTATATTATATTATATTATATTATATTATATTATATTATATTATATTATAATAATTGACAACAGCCAATTAAGGAGCACAAGAGCTCTGTATAAGATAATCAAAGATATCAAAGGAAGCTTCTGTGCTAAGCTAGGCGTGATAAAGGACCAACGAGGCAAGGACCTCACTGAAGCCTCAGAGATAAAGAAGAGGTGGCAGGAATACAGAGTAGAACTGTACAAAAAGGACCCGAATCTGCAAACCCAACATAAGACGGTTGTGATCACTGATCTCGAGTCGGGAATCCTGAAGAGTGAAGTTGAATGGGCCTTAGCCAGCCTTGCTAAGAACAAAGCTAGCGGAATTGATGGCATTCCGGCTGAGTTGCTTCAAAACCTCTACCATGACGCTGTTAACATTCTGCATACATTATGTCAGAAGATTTGGACAACCCTGCAGTGGCCACAGGATTGGAGGAGGTCAGTTTACATCCCCATTCCAAAGAAAGGCAGTGCCAAAGATTGTTCCAACTACCGCACGATCGCGCTTATTTCGCATGCTAGCAAGGTGATGTTGAAAATCCTCCGAGGTAGGCTGCAGTAGTATGTGGATCGGGAGCTTCCGGACGTGCAAGCTGGGTTTCGCAAGGGCAGAGGAACTAGAGACCAAATTGCCAACCTTCGCTGGATCATGGAAAAAGCAAGAGAGTTCCAGAAACCCATCTACCTATGCTTTATTGATTATGCGAAAGCGTTTGACTGCGTAGATCATAGCAGATTATGGCAAGCTCTCCAAGAGATGGGAGTTCCAATTCACCTCATCTGTCTCCTCAGGAACCTGTATGAAGGGCAAGAGGCCACAGTCAGAACTGGGCATGGTCTTACTGATTGGTTTCCGATTGAGAAAGGAGTGAGGCAAGGCTGCATACTGTCGCCCTGTCTATCTAACCTATATGCAGAGTGCATCATGAGGAAGGCCGGTCTGGACGAGTCTTCAGCTGGAGTGAAGATTGCTGGAAAACGTATCAACAACCTTAGATATGCGGATGATACCACTTTAATGGCAGAAAACGAAGTGGAACTCAAGAGACTTCTGATGCGCGTACAAGAAGAGAGTGAGAAGTTTGGGCTTAAACTGAACATTAAAAAGACAAAGATCATGGCGTCTTGCCCTATCAAGTCCTGGAGCAGCAATGGACAAGAAGTGGAAGCTGTGACAGATTTTCTCTTCTTGGGCTCCAAGATTACCTCTGAAGGAGACTGCAGCCATGAAATTAGGAGACGCCTGCTTCTGGGAAAGAGAGCAAGGGTTAGCCTTGACCGCCTAGTAAAGAGCAGAGACATTAGTCTGCCAACCAAGATCCGTATAACTCGTGCTATGGTCTTTCCAGTTGTGATGTATGGATGCGAGAGTTGGACTGTGAAAAAGGCTGACCGCCGAAGAATTGACGCGTTTGAATTGTGGTGCTGGCGAAGACTCTTGAGAGTTCCTTGGACTGCCAGAAGATCAAATCAGTCGATATTGTCGACCATAAACCCTGACTGCTCATTGGAGGGTCAAATTTTAAAGTTAAAGCTCAGCTACTTTGGTCATCTGATGAGAAGAGAGGAGTCGCTAGAGAAAGATTTGATGTTGGGAAAGGTTGAGGGTTGCCGGAGAAGGGGTAGGCAGCGAACGCGATGGTTAGATGGCATCCTCGAGGCACTGCAGATGAAGTTATGTGATGTTAGGAAGATAGTGAGAGACCGGAAAGCGTGGCGTGACATGGTCCATAGGGTCACGAAGAGTCGGACACGACTGAACGCCTGAACTGAACTGAATAATTGCTTAATTCGCAGTGCAACAACCAATACTGCTCTGTGCTCGACGGCTCGTTTCCTCTGTTTTGCATAACTGCTGACTATGTTATTTTAGTGAAGTTTGTAGATTTATCCCTTCACTAGCGTTATTCTCATCCTTTGGCAGAGTGCCGTAAGTTACTCGACAGTGAACCCGGCAGCAAGGTGCCCGTGTTAACTTAAAACACATTGAAGACCACAACGCAGCCGAGAATCAAATGGAGCTACGAGCAACATTTGGACTTCGCCGCCGAAAGTTTGAAATTTCACACTACACGAATGGTGCGAAACGACGAGGCGCACGTGCCGGCTAGGCCAACGGCTGCTCGCCCCGCTCGGTAAAGGTTAAGTGACATCACGGTGGAAGTGCGCTTGCCTATTATGTTCTAGTAGGCCTTGATACTGCTCGTTGTTGGGCAAGGTCAATATTGTTCAATGAGAAGGATAAATTAAGAGAAAGGAAATCTTCAGAAGCTTGTGACGTCATAATGGCTGGCAGTAACTATATCATCGCTCTTCCTATTTCATCTGCAGAAATGAACTTTTCTTTTTCTTTTTTTAAGATTGCTCGATTGAGATGACCTTCTTGGTCTTGCGGGGAGAAGAACCTCTTCAGCGAGCAGCAGCTCAATGAATCGGTTTCTGTCTGACCAGGCTAATACAAGTGGTGCAAAAAGCTCTTCTTTGACAGCTTAGTAAAGCACCATCTGCTCGAGTAGCAATAGGCTAAGTTACAAAGAAACATTCAGTGGTGCGTTACAAATAATTGATTGATTTTCTTCAAATTTTATATGCTTCAAAATTTTGCATGAATTAATACTTTTGCGTGGTATAAGTTTCACTGTTATCCCACAATTGTTATTTAGCAGTCGACTACAGTACTTTTCCGCATTCTATTTTCTAGAAACAAGTTGTTACTAGCGGTGGAACTTCGAGAACCTCTATTCGGTGCTAAACACTAGTGCGACATCAAATTCCTTTGCCTTAGGGCGCCAGCGAATGCACTGTGGAGAAGACAGGGAAGCCTGGGCGGCCTGCATTTGACAAACCCCGTGTCCCATGCTCGGCATATCGTATTTCGCCATGGCGGCGCGACAGAATGCCATGTTTACTAAGCTTAAGACTTCTGATCCCAAAGCGTGAACAACACACAGCACAGGAAGAGCGGCACTTTACGTAACTTTAAAGTGAAGCGCAGGGGCTTCGTATGTTAAATCGACAACTGAACATGAGCGCGCGCCGCTGGAGAGTCTGTACTGGCCTATTTGAAGCGGAATATAGAAACATTGTCGAAGAAAAGTTCGAAATTAGCAACGAATATATTAGAAGATGCTATTGATAAAGCAAGCTGCTCCAACTCAGTGTGTATATTTGTACTATGGCAATAAAAGATTGATGAAAAATAAAGTAATTGCAGTTCTCATTTTTATTCTTTTGTATGCGTTGTAATTGACCACTGAAATCGGTTACGTTCCATAAGAAGTAATTGTGACTTAAATCAGCTTCTTCTTTGCTGTAATGTACACAAGATTACTTATAAGCGAATTAATGTCGGGAAAAAGTTTCAACGCAATGATGATACTGTTTGCATTCCAGTCTTGTGGAGTCGTGTGCCTCCGCCGCAGTACTTTCATCGTTTTTAGACTGACTTTTCCATCAA
The DNA here is from genome assembly GCF_055883805.1 of Amblyomma maculatum. Lineage (NCBI taxonomy): Eukaryota > Metazoa > Arthropoda > Arachnida > Ixodida > Ixodidae > Amblyomma > Amblyomma maculatum. The sequence goes on from NC_139345.1 coordinate 11,467,557, forward strand.
ACATTCGGACTTTTTCTCCATTTGACGGGTAATGTCCCCTATTCTCTCAGTGCCTACCCTGGTTTGTTCCCTCTAGCCACCACAAAGAAGAAAACGGTAGGCGCACAATGGTTGCTTTTATCATCTCGGTACACCTCAGTCGTAAAATCTGTCTGAATATTATGTTCAGGAAAGAGAGGTTGATAGATCGAAGTGCTGACAACGAAATACGTAAAACAATAAAATAATGCCGATTTAATCAGGGCCTATACAACGTGTGCTTAAAAAAACTGAACATGCTGGACGTTCGACAGCGATATAGACTATGTGGCTCTTCGCCCTTTAGGGCTCCTGGACGAAGAGGACATCGATACCCGCATGCATAAATATTCAATCATGAACATTCGTATGAGCATAATAGTGCGGACGGAAGCGGGCTGCTTTCAATGGAAGCGCACGCCACAGGACGGTACCGGGCAGCACAACAGTCTTTGCCGTCAATTTTTAAGCAGGATGCCAGCAAACCGAAGTGAAAGCGGGCGGCCGTACGCGCGCGATCAACATCATGCCGCTCGTTAATGAGCGACAAACCGACTCCCGCGGGCGCCAGAACAGTGCTTTCGACGCCTGAGGGACGGTGCTGCTACAGACCTGCAGTACTGACCACTCTAACGATGTAGCGATCATATGCCGGACTGACCCGAATGTAAAATCCGCTCTGCTATTAAAGGGTCCACTGGGCGCCTGCCAATACCATAGGAAGCGCTAAAACTGCAAAGTGAACCTCGACAAAAGCCAAGCGGAAGTTCATAAGCAGAACGCAAAGTATGCAGATGCTCGGCTATGCATGGTGAGCAAGAGCAGATGCTGCACGAGAGTGGTGCCTGATCGAGACAGCTGCTATATTTACTGCGGGCCAAACGGGCAGCGTCGTGGGGGGCCAATGAGGAGGGGGCGCGAGGCCGGTCGTAAACGAAAGGGCGTCCTGCATATTATGCATGAGGCGTAAGCGGGGTCCCTTTTGTTCCCGTGTACAACGGCGACGGCGGCCAGCTTTTACGCTTGTTCGCATTCCCCAAGCCGAGTCGTGTTCGCTTCAACCCAACATGCACGCGAGTCCCCCCTTTGTCTTGTGTTGGGATCAAGGTCCTTATCTGTACAAACAACGCGGGAACAGACAAAGCTGGCGCAGTCGAGTTGATTCGTGTCGGTGATGGTGCGAGTATGCCTTGGACTTATCAACGACTCGTTTGCTCTGTACAGGGAGAACAAAAACCGTGAGACGAGGGTCCACCTGATTTGCAGCCGATGCATGATGGGGATCTCTGTCATTCGTGTTTGGCGAGATGTTGTAAACTTTGGGGTTTGTATGACAAAATGCCGGTGCATGCCTTAAAGAAGACGACAGGAAAATTTGTGAACAAGCTATGTGTAACCCGAACACATTGTCTATAGGAGACGTTCAAATGACGTAACGAGTGCCACTCTTTAAGGCGAAAACTTTTCTAGGCTCACGGTTGCGCTCGTTTCCGTTGGCTAGACGCGTCCTCCGGGAGTGTCCGCAGCCTCAGATTACAAGGAAAAATCTTTTTCCCTGTGGGATCGAACCACTATCCCTACAATCCCGAGCCGAGTGGGCTAATCACTACGCTACGCCGGGCTCGTGAAGAACCGATCGTAATTCTCCTGGTTAGAATGATGACGGTAGTGGCGATGCAACGATGATGCAGGTTGTGATAATGATATGATGATGGCAGCGATGACAATGAAAGTGCGGTTAGTTAATGATAGTAACTATAGTAGTGATGAAAATGACCGTGAATTTAGTTGATAAAGATGGTACTAGCGCTAGCGATGATCAAGATGTAGCAGGTATTACATTGACGAAGATAGGGCCTAGTTTTCTTGGAAATAAATCGTATATCACTAGAGGTGGAAAAAGCTGTTTTTGCCATTTCAAAAAGTTACAAGTTTGAAGACCTCTTGCTTGAACATTAAGATTTTGTCATGTACCATTTTTTATTCACTCAATATATGCAGCTTTTACTTTTACAAAAATTATTATAAACCTCTGTTGTTAATGCAGTTGATTTAGTACAAAATTGTAAACTTTGCTTCAGGAGCGACGCGCTGAAACATTGTTCATTTTCAACCATAAATACTGGTATGATGGCTTAAGTTGCTTGCACTGAAACTTTTTCTCTTTATTATGTGGGTTATGTTCTTGATGTCACACTAGATTTGGAGCTCTAGATTGCTATGTGTTTTCTCCACAAGGCATCAAATTCGCCCGAAATTTGAAAACAGCAGAAATGGGGGCAAATTTTGATTCCAATTTAAAAAGAGACACCATCTCCAATTTTTATTAAAATCCGTCTCAAGAATCCTCAGTACTTCAGAAATAATACAGACTAAAACAGTGTTGCATTATATTGTTTACAATTAAAAAATAAATATAAAACCTAGTGCTTGTCTTGAAAATTGCCAATATTCATTATGGCACGACTAGATAAAGTGTTGCCACTGAAACTTTGAGCATGCATTGTGAATGCCCTCTTCTTTATTTCTGGAAAATTTTAAAGTTCTATAACTGTCCGTCCTTTCTCCATATAATTTTGAAATTGGCCAGAATTCAAGAGTATAAAAAAACGAAGAAATTTGATTAAAAACACTACCTGACTTCGATCTTTATCGAAATGAACTAAAAGAATCCTAAGTACTTTATAAATATGACAAACTAAAATGTATTGCGTTATGTAAATAAATTACAAAAATAAATATAAAACTGAAAATTAACAATACTCTGTTTGCAGACCATTCTTATAATATGCAAAAAAGTACAATCATTTCCAAAGTGCTATACAGCAAGGCAGTTTTGGTGGAATTTTATATTTGTTTATGTCATAAGCACGAATGAGCCCAGATGACAAGTATTCTTTTCGATAGAGATATCTAGCTCGGGGAAAACGCGAGCAAACACAGAGGGAATCTGGCTTCCACCTAAACTGCAGGTTACGCGTTGCAGGCTAGGTGGGTTCACTCCGTGCTGGCTCGCCTCTCTGTCGACAAAAATGCTCGTCATATCAACTCATTCGTACTGCTTCTATAAACCAATATTTAATTCTAGCAAAACTGGCCATCTCGATGACTTAAAGCTAAGCATCTACGCGGACGATGTGACCGTTTGGATGTGCGAAGGGAACGACTCGTACATCACATCCAGGCTCCAAGAGGCAGCAGATATAATCAGCAAACACGCAGAGGACGTAGGTCTATGCTGTTCGCCAGAAAAATCGGAGCTCCTGGTAATGACCAGCAGTAGTGGGAAGATAACTCCAGATATCAAAATTAAAGTCAACGGGAACGAAGTTCCGAAGGTAGATGAAATTGGAATATTAGGTATGATTGTCAACTGCAGGGGTAGTAACAAAAGCCTGACTAAGAAATTAAAAGATCAGGCGGAGCTCGTAGTCAGAGTATTTAAGAAGACGTCCAACAGAAGGAGTGTTCTCACGGAGGCTAGTAGACTCAGACTCGTACAAGCTTTTGTCACGAGCGGAATGTGCTACGCGACTCCATTCCTAAATATCAACAAGACTGAAGAACGCGAATTAAACACCATAATTAAGAGATGCACGAAGTGCGCTTTAGGACTCCCCATGGCTACTTCTAACGACATTCTAGAGAAAATGGCTGCGGCGGTCAGGCTGTCCCAGAGAGAGCGACTCGCAGGAACGGCGGCGGGTAGGCAAATCCTCGACTGGGTAAACCTACTAGTGCCCGGGGAAGGCGAAAGTGTCAGAGAAAGCATAGATCGAGAAATCAGAAAGCATCTATACGTCTCGCCCATACCGAAGAACATGCACCCCGTACACGACGAGGGGAGGAGGAAAAGCAGAGCTAAGCACCTCGCTAATAAATTGGACAAACTCCTGCCGGGATCGGTCGCCTACACTGATGCAGCGATCGGGAAAGAAGGCGACGTAACCTCGGTCGCCCTATTAGACACCGGGATCACCTTTGGAATCGAAAGAAACCGAAATCTACCACCGGTAGAGGCGGAGGAGATTGCAATAGCCATTGCCATTGCACGACCAGGCGTGAAACACGTCATCAGCGATAGTAAAGCGGCGGTTAGGAATTTTAGCAAGGGTAGAGTCAGCAATCGTGCTGCAAAAATTCTGAACGAGTCGTCTCTCGCCGAAAGCGTGGCCATAATCTGGACCCCAGCACACGCCGGTCTCGCCGGCAACGAGGCTGCCCACATGCTCGCCCGCTCCTCGCTACCTCGGGGTGCTGCAGACGCTTCCACAACATCTAAAACCAAATAATGTATTGGTACGTTTAGGGATGTAACCGACAACCTGAAGAAAGACCGGAGGATATATCCGCCACCGGTTAGATCCCTGAGTAAGAAGGAATCGTACGACTGGAGAAGACTCCAAGCTCGAAATTTCTTTTCGCCCCTGTGGAGGAGTTGGACGGGTGCCAGAGGGCGGAAGAGGGACTGTGCAGAAACCGAAATTTGTAAATTTTGCGGCCACGTGGCAACATTAGATCACATAATATGGAGATGCGTTCGTGCCCCAGGGCGCAACGCGATTAAAACTAGCGATGAATGGGAGACCACGCTAAGAAGCTCCGACGAAAAAACTCAGCGATTCGCCGTCCGCCTGGCGGCCGAGGCTGAAGACCTCTTCTCCTAGACGGGGCCGGGTGTCGTCTGGCCGCGGTAGAACGGAAATCTGAGCTAGTTGGTGCATTGCAAGATAAAAAAACAGCGCAGCTACTTGCGACAAACAGAGAGGAGAATAACGGACAAGCGCTTGTCCGTTATTCTCCTCTCTGTTTGTCCCAAGTAGCCGCGCTGTTTTTTGATCTGGCCGCGGTGCGACAGACTGCCTCCCCGGACGCCTGCGTGCGAACCCGTAGGTGGCTGCCGCGTCATATTCGGCGGAAATAAATGTTTTTCCTCCTCCTCCCCCTAGCAAAACTGTCATGCTGCCAAGCTTTTTTCTTCTAATTGCGCTTTAGTGCATATTAGAAAAATCCCGTTTAAATGTTTAGCATTGTTAATTTTTGTCACAACTAAATATTGAAAGAATATTATTGAGAACTGGATTGAATAGCACTGCGCCTCACAAAAGAGATTACGAGATAGAGAAACAGTTCAAACACCACTTGCGTTCTCCCATGAAATTGCCAGAAATAGCGAATTTATTCCATTTTAATCTATCATCAACCCTGCTAACAAGCATGCAAAACGACTTTATAAGCACTGAGATGGCTTCGGATATTGCATAAAATAAAATGTAAATAAATGTAGCAAATACTAAGTCCATAGTGCTTAAGGAGAAGCCATAAGCACTTCTATAGAAGAAAAATATGCTCTCAAATTTATATGTATTTTTATATTTTATTTCATATAATGCAATACTTTGTATTTCCTGGTATTTATAATGTACTTAGGATTGTTTTTAGTTAATTTTGATACACGTAAAGGTCGAAGCTAGGTAGTTTTTTGAATTTCTATTGAAAGTTGTCCATTTTTTGATATTCTTGAATTTTGCCTGATTTCAAAATAATATGGAGAAAGAACAAAAGCCTCTAGAGCTTCAATTTATAAAACAAATAAAGAACAGGGTCTGGATAATATACACAAAAGGTTTCAGTGGCAAAACTTTATTTAGTCGTGCCAGAATGTAAGGCTGAATACTGGCAATTTTCAGCAGCAGCACTAGGTTTTATATTTATTTTTATAATTTTAAACTATATAATGCAACACTTTCTTGGTCTAACATTTCTGAGGTACTAAGAATTCTTGAGAGGGATTTTAATGAAAATCGAGTGTGATGCTTCTTTTTTTTTTTTTTTAATCTAGAATCAAATTTGCCCCCTTTTTGCTGTTTTCAAATTTTGCGTGTCTTTGATGCCTTATGTAAAAAACGCATTGTTCTAGAGCTTCAAACTATGTGTGAAATCAAGAAAATAAGCCGCGCAATGAAGAGAAAAAGTTTTTGTGCAAGCAACGTAAGTGATCAGGCCAGTATCTAAGGTTGAAAATAAACAATTTTTCTAGAGTGGGGCTCCTGAATCAAAGTGCACGATTCTTTACTAAATCAACTGCACCAATAGAAACCGGTTTATAATAGCTGCTATAAAAGTAAATGTTGCATAAATTTATTGAGTAAAATATAATACATGACAAACTTTTAGTGCGGAAGCAGCAAATTTCCAAATTTGCCACTTTTTGAAATGGCTGAAACGGCGTTTTCCACCTGTAGTGATATATAATTTTTTTTTCCGAGAAAGCTGCACATCTTGCAAAACTAAGGTTCATGCCTTTGTGTCGAGACATTTGCCCATAACATATAAAAATGTATTGAAAACAAAAAATGTTTACGGGATCTCTATTACCCTTCTCTTTCTGAACATCCCCCCGCGCACGCGCACGCGCACGCGCACGCACACGCACACACACACACACACACACACACACACACACACACACACACACACACACACACACACACACACACACACACACACACACACACACACACACACACACACACACACACACACACACACACACACACACACACACACACACACACACACACACACACACACACACACACACACACACACACACACACATATATATGTATATATATATTCATTTTCTCACTCCACACAGGCTAAAATGTCAGCTAAGCAACTAGAACCGGCTTTGAGCTATGCTGCTCATATGAGTTCCGAATAGTTGACAGTTGTTAGACTACCGTAATCTACATCGTCTGCATCCTGGCGCTGAACATTTTATACAAGCTTACCTGACACAACCGGCTGTTGCTACTGTTTTGAAAGCAGTAACTATACTACATAGAGCCCGGATTTGGACAAGCATAGCTCAAGACAAGATTTGGCTCACATGCAGGCGCGTCTAACGATGCATCTCCGGTCACTGTTGCCAGCACAGCAAGGGCATTTACGATACTTACCTCATTATCGAGCTAGTCTACTCTGTACAGAGCTCTATTGAAAAAAAGAATAAAAAATTGGAGGCTTATCAAGGTTAAGCCCAGTGGATGCGAAGCATGTTAAGCAGCTGCCTCAGTGTGAATGGGGCTAAGTAACGGAGACGTGGTTTTAGGTTAATCGTCGTAGGCATTTTGACCGCATACACGCCCGGCGCAAAGACGCTGGCGCGGTTGCGGGCACAGAGACTGACGCGACGGCGGGCGCGCGCCGCTTCTTCCCTGGCGTGACGTCACATATCAAGTGATGCAGCGATGGTGGCGCCGCCGCCGCGTCGCGCGCGACGGCGCGAACCGAAGCGTGGAGGCCTCCGCCGGGCGACGTCCGACGGCGCGATATGAGGCCCCTTCTGCAGCCGGTGTGACGTCATCACGTGACGTCACATCAAGTGATCTCACTTCAAGTCAATGGTGGCCACCGCCGGGCGTCGCGCGAAGGCCCCAAACCTATGTTAATATGCTTCGCATAAAGCGGGAAACGCATGTGAGCGAAAAAGTGAGCGAAGCGACAAGGCGGCGCGGCGCAAGCGATCATGGTTCGCTCCGTCGCCTACTGGGGAAGACGCATGCACGCGACAGCGCGAACCGAGCGAAACGACGACAACGCTGGCATTTGGCTGGCTTAGTGGCTTAGTACACCGCAAAACTATTGCCAAATCTAACAAGAGTCGTAACGATTGCAAGAATTGACGTTATTTTGCGACAACATGGCAAAGTAAAATGTATTTACAGCAAACCGTATCGAATGTGTGTGAACTTGCACTGTAATCGGCACGAATAGTCACGTGACCCCTTGTTTCTGCTGTTTCGGTTGCGATTAGACGTTCTTTGAATCCTTGGCTATCCACCATTGTTCGTACAAAGCGAAATGTTTACGCGGTAATGCACAATCACAATGCAACACGACAAAATAAAGAAAGCATGCGAAATGAGCGGCAGTGACGTACGGTTACTTCCGGGCGAACGAGCGAAATTTTCTATTTCGGCAGATCCGAGCGACGAGCCAAGCGACACATGCATTTCTGTTCGCGCGAAGGCTTCGCGCGACGCGTGCCGCCGTCGCGTTCGCGTTCGCGTGAGTTTTCGCGTGCATGCGATTCAGCCTTAAAACTATGACGTCACCGGAGCGCCAAAATCACACTGCGCAGCTGGTGCGGCGCTGGGCTTTGCGAGAAGGATTGGCACTTTTGTTTCCGGCGCACTCGTAATCACTGCGCCGAGCCTCGTTGTCGGTTGCACTAGTACTGTCAATAGCGGTATCGATAGACCATTCAAATCACTGTCGTATATCAATAGTTCTTTACCATTGACAGTTCGGCAGTGAGCGAACTATTGATAGTTCTGCATCACCAATCTTTTATTTGCAGCTTTTGTTTTCTAGAATGTTCCGCCCACCAAACTTCCACGCAGCAGCGTAACGAAAGAGCGAAGATGAAATCTAATTTAAATACGCAATGACAAGATGGTTAACGCAAAAGTTAAAATCAAGCACCTATAATTGTGACGCACATTTGTCTTACCACATCCTAGGACTGCCTGTGCATTAGTCATTCTTGTTCACGCACTTGCTGCTATTCAGTGTAGAACTGTACTACATGGCCAGATTTCCCCATTCTTTGGAGCAGTCTGTTTACTCCTACACCTCGGGCCCACCTGAGTAGTACAGTTTTCGAACAGACGATGAACGCGCGAGCTTTTCGTTACATCGTGCCGCGGCGATGGGCGCGCTTACTTCAGGAGAGGTATGCCCTTAATAAGCGCCCGAAGCGCTGTCGTCACAAAACGTGCGATCAATTACACGCAATTCAAAGTCGACCACTTGCCAGTTAGGAAATTTTTCCCAAATTTTCGCATCAGGCAATCGGGATAAACGTTAGTCTGAATCCACTGTGGGGCATAGCTTTCGAATAGCTTGCGGGGCCGAATTTCTAAGGAAGAGAAAGTGCAGAAATAAGCAACTTTGGCGCTGCAAGTGAGCGTAAGAGCCTTGATTCCAGCCATGTTTACCTCACTCGATCGTTAAGAGAGCAAAACAATTTATGGACGATTTACGGTGTTACACCAAATGCAAATTAGGTGCTCCAGTACTCCGATTTTGCCCTTGTGTTCGGCTTGATGCTCAGTTTTCAATGCCAAGGAAGCTTCACACAATGATCAACGAAATCAGTAGGGGATCATTAGCACACTGCAACATTATTTTGCCGCTTAATGCACCTCAAGAGAGATCAAGGCGATACTTGAGGAAATCAACGAGATACAAAGTAGAGCGCGAGAGTGGCAGCTGAACCCGCCTGTGCTAGGCTGCGGCTATGACATAGTGGCCTAATCCTGCGGCCAGCGAAGTTTATTTGTGTTCTAGTTTATTTTATTGCAAGTCAGCGCTAGTCAGACAGCCATCGGAGAAATCGGAGAGCGGGTCTACACGCGCTAGCGCCCCAGATTTAGTACCCATGGCCGCAGTTCACAATCCGAGTTCATTGCATCGCCAGGTTGGATCATTCTCATCCCGTGCAGGAGCAAAGTTGACGATTTACCGAAGGGATGCATCGCGCAGCGATCGCGTCAGCTCTGACCAGATCACGAGAAAAAGAATTCTAACACAATTTTTCCAGCGAGGATCAACGACAAGGCGACATCATTGCTGGCGACATGAGGTAGCCGATATTACCCCAGGTCAAGGCAAAGTTTAGGATTTATCAGAAACAGTGAGTCACTTTTGTGACGCTGAATTATTCGAGAGAAAATTGTGGAACCTTTTGGACCGCTCTGTAACTGTAGGGTTGCACGCATCGGCCGCGAGCGGGATAGTATCGGAAAGCGGGAAGTCCGAGCGGCCACCAGCTGCGTGAGAGCGAGCAGTGTTTTCGCTGAAGCCAGCACGGTGCGTAGGGTTGTGTGCGTCGAAGCTTTCCGCATCCGCGTGCGACGCGGCGATATGCGTTTGGGGGTGAACGGGAAGGGGACGGCAGCAGGTATAGGACGCGCAATGATGGCACGAGGAAGGGCGAAGCGAGGAAGAGGGTGGTTATGGCGGGTACAGCAGTGGTCCGGGCGCCGCTGCTCGCGCCCATGGGTTCCGAGAGCGGGCGTCATTAATTAGTGGGGCAACGGGGGTTTGGCGCCACGCCCTGGCGTCGCTAGGAGGGCCCCCGGGGCATTTATTCCTCCTAATTGCGGCGGACCTCACGGCGACAAGCAAGCAGCTACAGGAGTAAGGGCTGGAGATTGCATAAAAATATAATAGTAAAAGAGGGTAGCGACCATCTCGTGCTCTGCCACGCCAAACGCAAGCATGGCCGAACATGCGTGGGCGATTCGGGGTTGGAGGCTCGCGCGAACCCAACGGCTGGACTTTGGTCGCGATGCAAGCGAAGCGAGAAGCCACGCGAGAAAGGGCAGCATGCTTATGCTTTACCTTCGAGACGAATTGCGGCTATTTGCACGCAGTACTAGTAGAAGCCTCTCAGCACTCGCCACACGGGAAAGGCACTCCGGAGTTGCAGTTTTTCAGGACTACAACCTTCTTTCCTGCTTTCCTTGCGTTGTTTTTCAATAACATTAACTCTGACCTGAGTTGCCTTGTGAAGTTTTCTGCAACAATAGCAGGCATCAATGAACCGAAGCAAATGCCAAGGACGTGCACAGAGCCACTGAACGCGAAGCTACTCAAAGCCTCTTGTTGGGGCTGCCACGGACGGCAACTCTCCATAAACGCTGCGCGGAAATGCCGTGACCGAGTGCGGCCGGCTGTGTGGCAAGGGCGTTGTGGGGCAAGCGTTGGTGTTGGGGTCGCGAGCGGAATGATAAGCGGCTCACTCGATAATCGCCCCTGTTCGCGCGTCTGCTTACTCCTCCCTCTTGACAGCTGCTGCTGGCCTTTACTTGCTCCCGTCTCCGCGCTGCACTCCGCCCCTGTTTTCTCTCTCTCTCTCTCGTGGGTTTATATTTTTCCTCACCCATACCACTAATACTGGTGACCTTTTATAAAAATGGCAGTTAGGTGTGTCCGTACACGACTAACAAGCTTCTGGGACTTATGCAAGCAGAACTAACACAACGTGACGAGAAAGCAGCGATTGTTTGATCGTTTGCGTGTTTTGGTAATTCGGAAATCAGCGAGAGCCCATTTGGTGGCTCTATTATTTTACTCGTACCGACAAAAGATTTCGAGTATACACTTTGTTTAATTTTGGTCTCGTGCATTGAGTTGACGCATGCACTACACATACGCTACGACTGCTGCCTTTAAATTGTACCTTTACAAAACATGGGGAGATCACGGACTCGCCTTGAAGCGCCGGCAGCAGCACTCGAAGCATTGATTGTTCTACATAGCTGAGGATCCGACAATAACTCGTCCGGAGAGGAAACTATAGCATATATAAGAAAACAGCTCTCGCCGAGATAACAGAGGGAAAGAAAACCACACAAAACATTAAAATATTGATAATTCGGCACCGCTACGGGTGCCTTGTTCGCAATGAAGATGTGAACAATGAAGATTGGACATCTTCATTGTGAACAAAGCACCCGTAGCGGTGCCAAAACGTCAATGTTTTTATGTTTTGTATGTTTTTATTTCCCTCTGTTATCTCGACGAGTGCTGTCTTCTTAAACATGCAATGATGGTTCTATGTCATAACAGTGCTCATATGAACTTAATCTCTCTCTCTCTCTCGATTTACGGCGGCAGCTGTTACTCAAAGAAAAGTTTTGCAGCATTGGTGCAGTCATTCAGCTTTGCATTCTGCGGTGCAAGCTGCAGCTTCCATCGTAAGACCTTAATTGTACATTTCCTGAACCGACAATTTGAATCAAATGAATCTATTGACGTGAATTTTAATTGAAATTGCGTTTGAAATATACATAAATCATCTGCAACAGTTGGCATGTAACAAAAGGGTAGAAAGGAAAGTCCGCTCTCAAGGGAGAGATTCAGGGGAGAGGAGGGAGAGGCAGCAAGGTGGCTGACGACGAAGAGGCTTAAGGGCTGCTAATGCGGACTGAGGAACTTCTAACGCAGGCAAAGGAATGCAGCCCGAGAGGATAAGGAACAACAACCTGGCATATAGTTACCGCGGAAGGTGGAGGGCCGGTCAACCAATGCCAGTCAATTTTCGCTGACTCACTCTAGCATTGACAAAGATCTCTTTGTACGTTGCGTGAAAAAATGAATGTTAGAAATGTGTACGCCCAAGTGGCTAAGCCAAAAGCAGTAACAGCATTCGCTGACTAATGAGCTAAGCCGGCTCGCTGAGCTCTAAGACAGTGCATGACTAATTAGTGGCACTTTTATTTTTGACGAGTATTTTATGTGCAGGCCCCATAACATAGCGGCGCACCACACAGAGTTGAACCTCGTTACGACGAAGTCTAAGGGGCTCCACGATTTCCACATATTCAGAAATACCGGACGTATTCCGTGAGTTCTTTCGCATATTTTTTCGCATATTGCGGAATCTTGTGAATCAATATATCCACAGATCTTGCAGGAAATAAATGTTTCACAAGCAAGCCCGCCTCGTCATCGGATAGTTACGGCGCTCGACTACTATTCCCAAGCATGCGGGATCGAATCCCGGACTCGGAGGCCGCTTTTCGATGGAGGCGAAAAGCAAGTAGCCCGCGTGCTGTGCGATGTCAGTGCACGTTAAAGAACCCCAGGTGGTCGAAATTCCCGGAGTCCTCCACTACGGTGTCTCTCATAGCCTGAGTTGCTTTGGGACGTTAAACCCCGCAAACCAAACCAATCGTCATCTGATGCACGCGCATACATCAACCGAGTATGCTAGCCTTACCAAAGAACGCTCGTTTCTCCCGCGGCTAGCATGGTTTTGAGCGGCTAGAATATGGGTCTTTAGTAATAATATAGTTGGTACAAAATAAATTCATTCAGATTTTTTTATCATCGTTATCATATGTGCTGAAATCAATTCAGACCGCTGTAAAACGGTGCGCGCTATCACGAATTGTTTTTTTTTTTTTTCTGTTTTCGTACCTGTTTCAGTAGATATTTGTGGCATGGTGAAGTGGTAACACGTTTACTTGTGCGAGCGCCTAGGAGGCAGTTGTAGATCAAACGGCAGCGTACTATTGCGCCACGGCGGCTTCCACAGCGCAGGTGATCATCCTCTCTTGAGCCGCCGTTCCTGAGCTGCGCAACAGTGCCAATGGCTGATCGCGTGAGGTGATTGTTCGTTTTGTGAAAAACAGGTGTTGATGTTCCCAAAGGACATGCTTTAGTGTGACGGATTATGAGTAGAACTTGTATGCTGACGTGCGTATAACTGAATGAATTCTGGAGAGCAGGAGTGGGTACGTGTAAGCATATGTTTTGACGTTTGATCAGCGACTTGTGCGTGAGCTGTTAGAAATCGCGGCAGTGCGTATGCTGTGTTTTTGTAGGTAGGTCTGGGGGCTATCCTTGGATCGAGAACCCAATTCTCACCCAGTACGCTTCCTCGTCCCGTAGGTAAGTTCTCGAACAGAGGTGCGGACTTGTAGATCTACTGGGAGTCCAGGGTGAGCTGGAGTACAAATTAAGGCAATCTGCATTGTGTTGCTGTGGAACCTTCCAGAAAGCAATGTGCACTTGGGGGGACAAGGTCGCAGCGAAAATGCTGACGTTTGCTTTACTATCGTTTATAATTGTGCTGCCGTCGGCCGTAGTAACAACTAGGGCGTATACCGCTTATTTTACCTTTTTTCGGGCGGTGCCTGTTATGTAGCAGCTGTTCTTAACTGCCTCGTATTCTTCTGGAATGATTATAACAATTTCTGCCTTCGAACATATATTTTTGGGCAACACGTCTATTATTAAAGTCTAGCTGTCATCCTATATACTCGATGACTCACGCAATGACAGCATTTCAATATCCCAGGAGTTTTGAGAGGGTTTTGTAACATTCCCGTAAGGAACCTATGGAGAAGAATAATGACTAATAATTCAGGAAGCTGGCTGAACAAAACAGAATTCACAACATGTGTTTCTTTCTTTCACGCCAGCTTTCCTCCTGCTTAAGGATGAGCATAGCAGCTTATTTGGCACTCATCATCATGTTTCAGAAAAACGAGCAGTAAATACGAAAAAGAATGCCACATAAATTTTTTTTGTGATTTAGGACCGCGTTTGAAATCCCCGACTAAGTTACTGGGTAGCTCATAGCTGCCATTTGTTTTTTAATTCTGCCTTGTATATGGTGCACTGACGCATGTACAGTTCACAGCGAGACATAACTTCGTGAGATCATATGTGGGCAAAATGTACCTAGCACAAAGCTATCCAAATGTAGAAATGTAAAATGTAATAGTCTGGCATTGAGGTAGATGCTTTAAACTACTACAAGTATGAAAGAAACAAATATAAAGCGATTTCTTTATTTTTATTTATAAATACCGCGATCCAGTACAGATCAGATTTGAAAGGAAAATACAAGCATTGTTGAATGTCTGTTAACAATGGGCCACTTTTCGTGGCGCGCGCCAATAGTTACCAGTCAACCTTATTAGACAACCGCTTCGTGCACCGCACCTCGAGCGTGGCCTGCATTTTTATAACTTCAGTTCTGAAGCTGTTAGATACAGGAAGAGATATTGTCGTCTTCTTTTGCTCATCTGTTTGACCAGTACCCGAAGTTACTTTAAAATACATCAATACACAGAAGAAAAACTCTCTTAAACAGTAAAGACATGTATGGGAGATGAAGCTGTTAGCAGGTGCAAGGAATATCCATTTCATTTTAGTCCGCTCGTAAGCGGTGTCTGCATGAGTATAAACAATCTCGGTTAAGCCTGGAATGTATTGAGTCGCTTCTGTAGCTTACACACGGTACCTGTTGCGACAAATCACATGGCGTCACTTGAAGAAAGGAGTGCTAAGTGTAGTTGAAAAATCGCTTTTCCTATAAGGTCCTGACTGCAGGTTTTTTTTTTTATAATAAGTCCTTAAATGTGCCAAAATTTATTATTTTTTACATTGCATTCTTTAATATAAATGAGTAAAAGAAGTAAAACTGAACCCATTAAATTAGCAAGAAATCGCGATGTGTGCTAACGTAGACGTTACAGAAATTTTAAAAATAACTTGTGCGAGATAGAATATTCATATCAGTGTAACAACGGCATGTTATTTGTAAAAACCTGGCTTTATAAAGACCCTGATCCCACTGGATAAGAGAAGCTGGATAGACCGGCATTGAAAAAGGTATTCCCGAGACACTTTATTGCGGCTCTGAAGTTGGAATATCAGCTTCAGTACTCACGACACCAATTCCTTTGATAACCTATTCCCAGTACTAGAATCGACCATATCGATTTCTTTGTCTATAAGAGTAGCCGAGTGATATCTCAGACGCCTCTAAGAGGTGCGACACTCACGTCTACAAAGGTGCCCAGCAGCTCGTAGGACTGCCCCGGCGGCACGTCGCTGGGCAGGTACCGGTAGAACTCGACGTTGTTCTTGTACCACTTGACCGAGTAGAGCTCGGCGTTCTCCAGGTCGTACTCGCAGCGCAGCTGCACGGGTTCGCCACTGCGCACCGCACCTGGCACGTGCAGGTCAACCAGCCGCAGGCACACACCGCCTGCGTTAGTAAGAAGAGAAAATAAGAGACACCGAAGGTTAAGGACGAAAGCTGCCATCCCGGGCTGTTCGTGAAAGCACGGTTTGTTGGGGACGTGTATGCGTTCTGGCCACGATCTCTTGCGCAGACATGAAATAACGAATGTAGCGTTCATTTGGCGGGTGATCTGTACTGAGGAGAATTTTATGTGCGACACAAACTTCAATGCTGGGCTGTCGTTCGAAATATTTGTAATTGAGCTTATTTTCACTAAATTTAGCACACACAGAAGAGACATACGAGGGATAACGAACAGGCGTCTGTCCGTAATCTGCGATCTTGGCGCCTGTCCGTTGTCCCTCGTCTCTCTTTTTTGTGTGTGCTAATTTTTGCGCCAGGGTCTTTTCACAATTTTTAAAATATATTATTCCAACCAGGCTAGTAACACGCTTTATTGAGTTTATTTCTATTAAATCTGCTTGTTGCAAGAAGCGTCAGTGTAGTTTGAAGTGCTTTATCCTATCTGTCGGTTTGTTTTCGTGCTCTCTCTTACGATAGTTAATTAATTAATTAATTCATTCATTCATCCATTCATTCATTATTCATTCATTCATTCATTCATTCATTCATTCATTCATTCATTCATTCATTCATTCATTCATTCATTCATTCATTCATTCATTCATTCATTCATTCATTCATTCATTTGGACAATCTTGATAAGTATAAAACCTTCCATTCTTCCTGCTTGAAAAGAAAAACGAAACCTACGGTGCGGCAATTACTTTCAGCAATTACCTTAAAGCTTGACAAGTGTTGAGTAAAAAACGTTTTGCAAAGAGCGGTCAGGTTGAAAATGTATGGGAATGGAAGGTGGAGACTATTAATGTCTCCATTATCTTGATTTTGAGGAAAGGTGACGTAAGGGGTAACAAGCCAAGACGAACAATGCTGTCGCGACAGCAAGGAAAACATTCAAAATCAAATCGAACCAAATCAAGTGGAGTACAGGACTGCCCTAGGCGCGAGATGAAGGGTCATCGCTCTTACTTCCGAATGTTTCCGAAGAGAACGGCTTCATGGTTTCAGCGTCTCGCCGACTCTGAGTTGAGCTACCTTTGATGTACGATTCGCTAGTTCTTGTCATTCGGTAGCAGTCTGCGTACTGTTTGCGTTGAATCTAGGTCAGCAAACGTTCGATGAAAACGTCCCGAAGGGCGACACTTCAGGAAACAAGGATCTCATTAGGTAACTAAACGGGTTTAAAATAAGGAGAAGAAAACAGCAGGAAACTTGTAAATTCTATGTGATCTCCTCTGTGGGTGCTCGCGTACACAGTGCACTTTGTGGATGATCACACTGAATATGTTTATTTCGGCACCTACAACTTCTGAGCAACTCATCTGGAACCCTAGTGCATAAATGAATATTTAGTACAAGTAGCAGAATGTCACAGCCACCGAGCTCATTTGCTCCCTCCATGATAGCGAATCTCGGAATCGGTTCACCTGTCCGGAGCTATCAAAATATTAGTTGGCTCAAAACGTTTCGTTCGGTAGCGCATCGCACACTGTTTGTCGTTGGTTTACTCTACCCTGCTGCTAAGTTAGATGTCATACGTATGTTAAGTGAAGATAGCAAATGGTAGTAATCGAACAATGTACCGGCTTTAAAATGTTTCGGCTCGCTGCTGAGTTTCGTTCACCTGTCGCCAGGCGTGCCTTGCCTCAGATCGAGCGTTCTTGCATCGAACTTTGCAGCGAGTGGCTTTAAAGACAGAAGGGATCGTAGCCGAAAACAAAAGATACCGAACGAAGCAGAAGTTGACACGAGCAACGTCACGCTTCAAGATCCTCAAGACTCGAGAAACGAAAAAGAAATAGTAGCAAAAAAGGCGAAAACAGCCCTCACGAGCTAAGCCACAAGACCATCAGTTCAGAGCTGCCCTGATGTATTTTTTTCTCCCTCACGAGGAACAAAAAAGGCCACTATAGCAATTCTTACGAAAAATTTCGCCGTTGACAAAAGCCTAGAATGTAAAAAATGAATGCACCAAGGACTAACGCAATTTCGCCGAGTGGGAAAAAACTAACGACAGCCACAGCATTAGCTTTCAGTCATTTTTCTTGCTCTTCCTCTTTCTGCACAGCACTCAGTAAAAAGAAAAAGTAAAATATGTGTAAAATAGTGACAAAAAATTGACTGCGTTCACAACAATGTTCAACCGTTCATTTTGATTTCCATTTCGCTGATTTGTTTCGTTATTCGATCCTATGTTTCTCACACCGGACTCTCCTCAGCCAAAAAAAAGGGAGGTGGAGAGGGGGGAGGCTTTTGCTCATCCTAGCATTGTTGAGCTGCGATGAACGGCGATGGTTAAAGTTTGACAATGTGGCGGCCGGCGCGGGACGCGAAATTCGGCCCGAATAATAGAGGGGAGCTACCGCCGCCCCGCCGCCAGCTCGTGCGGCTCAGGGTCCTTCGGCGGCGGCGGCGAAGCGGTGCCTAATATATTGATACAATAAAGAAGCTAGTCGTCGCAATTTTTCTCTCGTTCCTAATCGCTTTAAGGGTAATTGGCTAGCTCGAATCGAGGCTTATCGAGATCAAAACTGGTGCCTCGTCTCCTCTCTTTCTTTGCACTAGCTGCTTCGTTCTCTGTGTATCCCTCGTTTCGGTTCTCTAGGCTTGACGGCACCCTTTCTTTCTGAAGGCTCGCCTCAAATCAATTTACTTTTACGAGTGTAAGCAACTGTCGTAAATTTATTCTAAAAGGCTCGCCTTGCTTCTTGGAAATCTCTCTTCTTTTGTGTCGAAAAAGCTACAGTGCTCATTGCGGTGGTTAGTGCACTAATAAATGATTCTCACGCCAAGTAGACTTTCCTGTCATTTATTTCCTTTATATTCATTGAATTGTGAGCACTTCTGGCGAAAATATGAATATAATTTTTATAAAAAAAAAAAAAGCCCTTGTGGCGTCCTCTGCAAAATCAAAGCTAAATCTCATCACTGGTATTCTCTATCCAAACCTTACAGTTACCTCGTTTTCTACTCATAAACCTCATTTTCGAAGCGCCGTAATATAAAGTGGTACCTGTTTTGAGCTTCCCGTCCCACAGTACTATATATGAACTGCTCAAGGCAGAAGATATTTGAATTTATAGGTGGATACTCATTTAATTATTCTGGAAAAGCTAAGTGACGCACGGGCCCTTTCACAAAACTGCCTTCAGCGACATGAAGTTTCTTTTCTTACTACTACGAGGGATTGAATTAAAATGAACAGAATGTTTACTGGTCATATACTTTCCAATAATTAGAACATGGTATTGGTGAGTTCAACAAGTCTGACTTATTTAGGAAACAGCTCTCCGTGATGTTGACAACTTGTATATAAAAAATCCTAAGAGAAGAAATTGATCCCCCCAAACGTAGGCATACGGCTACAATGGAAAGCTGTACATCATTTACAGAAACCTTGCAAGTGAAGAATAATTAATCTTATTTCAGCAGTTGCCTGAATTCGTATCATCGATGTTTTTTTTTTTAGATTTATTTGAAGAGAATCGCTAGATTAATAAATTTGTCTGTTTTCCTTTGTGCCACTGAAAAGATAGGCACGCTATGCAAGTTTAACAAACGCGAACCTCCCATGCTGATCGAATGCAAAAAAAAAAAAAAAGACATATAAATGTGTTTTTCGAATGTAAATAAGGTTTAGGTCCACTATCTTGTGGACAACAGTATGTAGGCCAAACAGGTTGCTGCTGAGTGATCGCTTTTCTTTCGTTTACTATAAGGTCAGTGATTGCTACCGTGAGCACAGCTGCAATGTGAAACAATTATGAATTAAAAAGATGAACAAACTGTCAGGCAAGGCAATACGTGTAAATAATGCGTCGCTACTCAATAAGTGGTCCCAGTTGGAAAAATCAAATATAGGTGCACACGTGAAGCCATAGAGGTTGATAAGATAACCAGGCTCAGAACGGCTAGCGTGAAGACTCCTTTATTCATTATATCAAAACATTACTTGATTGTCTTTGTTGCGCATGACTGCGCGCATATCGGCTCATTGAATTCGGATTCTACATCTTGATAACAAGTGTTTAGGAAGCTCCCAGAAGTTGAAAATGAACTTAAGTTGTAAGTTTGCGGCTGTCGTCTCGTGCACGTTTTCTACTTGGTCAGTGCACCCTTACTTTGTGGTGCATGGCCAACTAGAGATAGAGAAAAACATTTATGAAAAGCAGGAGTGGAATATTCGCCCTCGGATGGGCAGCCTCCTCTGTCCAGGAAGCCGCGGACCCCAGTCATATCTCTATTTCGGTCGACGAGACTACGCTGGTCAGCTAGGCTGGAGCTGGACAGCTGGGTTTCCCACTGTTCTTCCTTTAGGTCCCTGGTGGCTAGGGTACCCTGCGGTCTCTTGCATCCCCACGCTATATGTTGTACGGTGTTTGGAATGTTACAGAATGCGCATTCATATTCCTAGGTGAGGGGTGGGGGCGATACCCTATGTAGAGTACGTGACTGCTGCTTTGTATTTTTCAGAAGGTGATGCTTCTCTGATTAGTGCTGTTCAAAACTTCGATATCTAATGCTGTCACGACAGGGATGCGTGATAAAAATGTGCGTGACTTTCACAATAAACTTGTTGGTGGCTAGCGCTGCGTGTGTTCTCGTTTTCAGTCTCTTGTCTTTTCGCGTTGCAGCTACGGATTGCGGGTTTTCCTTTTCAGTCTGCCCCCTGGCACCCATGGCAGATGGCAGGTGGCTCTTTTATATACTGACCCTGACAGGTAGAAAGTCACGTCGTGACAAAAGCCTGCACTTTTATTACTGATGGGGTTTGAGTGTTCACACAGTGCTAGAGGTGCCGCCATCTCCATCAAGGACAGCGCTGCATCGCTATTCACCTGAAGTCGGTAGCGACCCGTTCCTTTCTACAAGTGTGGAATGAGCTTGGAAATGCTTCAATTCTCTAATTCTGAAGCCAATTTCCTCAGTGTTAAACCCTCTTTTTTATTCCGGTGAAATGTCAGCTCTACCAGAATGGAGACGAAGAAAATATTTTCGCTGAGAATAGCCCCGATTGGAGGGTGTTGTTCTCAGTGTCACTTTAAAACATACACATGCTATTACGCACAGTCAGCGTCTAATCAGAGAAAACTAGCCGGCCGCAACGGGAACAACGAAACGAGGAAACTGTAGTTGAGAGAATAAAAGATACTCGGGTCGTTGGGGTCATATATGTCGCGATGGCCACGTGGTGAAGGCGTTATGACATCTATCTTGCATTTGCTTTTTAGCAGCTGCTTTTTTCGCGTCATTTATTCTGTTCGCGCACAGCACATCCAGCGCATAAATAAAAAGAAAGTTTTGATCCCAAAGAACAATGGTAGGCTTCTGTGTGCTGATATCGAGTTCAGCTAATGTTCTCCCGTCCAAAGAAGGTAGAAGAAGCGAAGAAAAACAACAACTTCGAAATGCGTGTTAAGCACCAAATCTCCTCAGGTCACAGGGTTAATCGACTGGATGTCACATATAACCCTTTCTGGTCCCGAAGTGCTGCTAGACATCAAGGTAGAGCTTCGACCGCGCTCATTACCCAGCGGCGGTGGGACCTGCAGCATGTTCACGCGCACCGGTTCTTTCCCTGGTCTGTGGTAATTGTCTTCCTAATTTCCTGCTTAGCTTCTTCCATTTCCTTTGAGAACTGCTCGCTGCTCCCGATTTTTCCTATTGATAAGCTTATTTTTGTTTTGTATTTAATTTCAGCCTGTGTGGCAACCGTTGCCGCATTAAAATGTAACTAGGGATAATTTTAAAACGTCCTCGCGCAGTGGTTCAAAACAAACAATCTTACTCATTGCTTCGTTAAGTACGGCATGAGATTTATTCGGTACCTACGTTACCGTTACGGAGAAGCGCAGTTTTCTCACGCTAAAAACGCAAGAAAGAAATGGACATTCACACTTTGCTTCTTTAAAGGTGGTACGCCTTGGTTCTATTTCCTGCTTCCACTTGAAACTCGGTGTTAATGAAAAGGGGCTTCCGAGCATTTACTAGGAAAAAAGCAATGTTTGCTTTTATTAGATCTCAAAAATGTAATGTAAAAGGTTCTAGTAGAATCCAAGCAAGATCTGCGCCCACAGTAGTTTCTAAAATTAGGCAAAACGAGCGAGAACACGACTGTTGCGTTAAAGAGGGGGCACAAAGCAATTTTGTATTCTTAATAAATCTTCTGTAATACACCCTATTGTCGACGCGACAAAAGCGAAGACCTACTTAGTAACTTTGGTTTCTTATTTCCGTAATACCTTATAATTGGAGCGAAGTTTTGGAACGAGTTTCAAGCTTTCATTTTTATTTTGTATCTGAAACGTCTGCTGTAGACAGTCTTGACTGACAGCCGACATGGAGTTCCGCACGTCTCTTTTTTTTTTCTTCGTAATGATACCATTATTATGGATAAATGAAGGTAGTGCAAGAGCGCAAGTAAGTACAAGTTTTCCCTTAAGGCGAAAGCCTGTCTAGGCTCATGGAACAAAATTCCGAGCGCGAGATGTGCGCGGGATCTGTGCACAATGTGTGCGCTGATGTGTCACATGTCAATTATACGTTATCAGAAAATTAAAAATCCAGTCGAAGTGGGAATCAAACCTCCATCCCTCGAATCCCCAGCCGAGTGCTTTAACCAACTGCGCCACATCCGGGATTTTTTTTTTCAGCATGTTATTTAATACACGAGCTTATATGCAGAAAAGAGCTATATACATTATTTACAAAATAATCAGCCTGTAGACGAACAAGCTCAATTGAAATATACAACACCACACAAATAAAACACGTCTTAATTCTACAAAAACGTTGACAAAGAAAAGCAACACATCAATAATGAAAGCCAGTTCGGTTGATAGTCACTATTTTCGTGTCTTTTAGCTGGTGCACCATTTGATCGAAATGAGTACTGAAGGAAACGAGAGGCTCATCATTCCGGTCCAATATGCGCGTTTTACACAGGCTGTGCAGTCCAAGGAGGAGAATTATGTCAAATGATTCATGCTCATGTTGAGTGGCCATTAGCTAACGTACACTGTGAGAATTCAAAATAAAGTTTCTCTCCAGGATTCTTTGTAGAACGTCCCAAATAATAGCGCATCTTTGCAGGCAATAAAAGAGTGTTCAATGTTCGATGGCTTCAGTTGTATCACAGATTCGACAGTTAACAGAAGAAACAAAATTATTTTTCTTTATGAAGCCGCACTTTAACAGGTAGATCTTCGGCATGAAGTTTAAAGAAAATCGTTTTAGTACAAGGCCAGATCAAAATTTTACGTTCTCTTCTGAACACATCACGCCCCATATAATTAAAGTAGAGAGAACGATAGAATGGAGGCGGGAACAGCATGTGATATCAGTTCTTTGTATAAAGGTTTCCATGAAACAGAGAATAAGTACTCATAAGAAAAGAAAACTGCCAGAAAACGCACTGAATCGTAAACTTCTTTTATAAAACCAAATAATATTTACCGATCGGTAAAATTGGAAGGCAGCACTAAGTTGGGAAAAATGTGCACAAAGTTATGATAATTGAATGCGAGCTATTATGGAAAAAGAAAAACCGAGCAACTAACTTTCTGTCATAGAGTTTTTGTTCTATTGATGGTGTGCGCGTTATGGAGGTATTGCGATATCGGAAGATGTACGCAAGGTTGCGTGCTCGGTGCACTGTTCGATGCTTTTTTCTTTCTGGTGCCGTCATTCACGTCATTTTTTGGTGATAATGCGGCTAATTTTGTTGTATAAAAATTACTCAGCAGATTCTACGTTATATTATATATATTGACATAACTACTGACTGCTTCGCAGCATTTTTCTTAATTATCTGTTTGCCTTGCTATGCACTTGACGGAATCGAACTACGCTACTCGGCTGTCTCCTGTCTAATCAAGCGTTAAGCTTCGCTTTATTTTTTAAGGAGTTAATAAAATTGTGAATCAATGCTGGTCGTTTAAGTTTATGGACAAGAGCTTTTCTTTTTTTCCTCTTTGGTATGTGAAGTGGAACTACCAGAAAGCGCACTGAATCGTAAACTTCTTTAATAAAACCAAATAATAAAGGCCGATCGGTAAAATTGGAAGGCACCACTAAGTTGGGAAGAACGTTCACAAAGTTTTGATAATTGGATGCGAGCTATTACGGAATAAGAAGAACCGAGCAACTAACGTTTTGTCATAGAGATGTGTAAAACCTAGTCCGCCAGCAGAAACAGGCCCGGATAGGCTATCACGCCGCGTCGGCTCAAAACAGGAGGACCACATGAACGTCGCAAACGTTCGGTGAAAGCTTTGAACGTAGTGCCTCGAGTAATGGAGTACCTGCAAAGCATAACAAATTTTTGTTGCCAGAAACATGTTGCGGGCCTTGGCTCGACCAAAAATGGAGGGGCGGTGCGGAACCAAAGTCTGAGATAGCTTTGAAGGGCTGGGTCCCTCTCACTTCAGTAACATCCACTAAAATTGAATGCATAAGAGGGAACTCCAAGGTATTTGAGGAGGACACGAGACCATTACATTCCAGCATAATGAGTCGGCATTGATTCCCATGAACTGAACCACAGACCTGAACACTTAGAGCTATTCATTTCACCGCCAGAAACAATGCCAAATTGCTCAATTGGGGTTATAGTTTTATCGATACTGGGTTTATAAATGCAGAAAAACGCCAAATTATTGGCGTACGCAAGCTTTTGACTTCATTACTAAAGAGAGCATAACCACGGATATGGTTGTTTCGCAGTACACTCAAACAAAGTGGCTCTTTGTGTAGAGCAAAGGGTAACGGTAACCTACGACAGCTTTGCTTCACGGATGATCGAATTGGCACAGGCTTTAAGAGGTGACCGTTAACAATCAAGCGAGTGGAACAGTTGTCATGACAAAGTTGCATCCCTTTAAGTGTGGTTGATCAAACATTGGGACGCTCAAGAAGAGAAAATAGAAACGAATGCCGGACACGATCAAATACCTTCGCAAGGTCAGTCTCGATTAAAGCAATCTGCTCATAAGAGCCAGAGCAAGATTCGAGATTGGTACGTGCAATATGTATGTTACTTTGCTATAAGAGCTGTGAAGTTATAGCTACGAGATCCGAATTAGGAGTAGCAGGAGCATTACTGAACAATACCGTGTAATAGCTCCCAAACACAGAGATCACATCACACGTTTTGGTTACATGGGTGCCATTGGACATCGGTTCCGGTATCAGCTTGGCAGTAGTGAGACGGTGTTCGTCAAGCAGAGCTTACCAAGATACTTTGTTGGGCGAGTTGGTACTTATTCATTATTAATGAATCAGTACCCTTGTCTTCGTGTTCGCGCTGTTTATATTAATAATGAACAAGCAGAGCTTGTCGCGTAGGATTTTCGCAGTGCAAAGCGCGACTCATAACAGAATCGAACTCAGGAACCCCTGTATCTGTACGTGCGCACATTATAATTCTTCTTGTCAACCGTGAGGTTAATATTAGCAATCACAATGACACTGCAGTTAGTGACAATGACAATGATGACATTAGCAATGATTATGACGGTGCATTTAGCTGATAATGATAATGAGAACAGACGTGATGCACCGTGTGCAGCAGCAACGCTCTGGCATTCGCATTCCTGCAGTGTAGATTCAACACTCGTCTCGGAATTTTTTATATACAACCACTGTACGAAATGGTTAACAAAATGCTATTAGATATCTCGAATAGTTATCAGTTATCTTTCATAATTTTGCGCTTGTGCTATGTATAAATATTTCATGCCCCACAAAGGGTTAAACCATAAATAGAAAGACGACCTGTGTCTAGAAGAGGAATTAAACGCATAAAATTTTGGCGGTGCAATATGAACACATCAGAACCAGCGGCAGACGGTAAATCAAGGCACTAAGACGATTTCGGTAATCTCGGGTGCCCCTTAAATAGCGGCATTGTGTCGAAACGTTCAAATTTCTCTGTGAGTCCGTCTCTGTCTTATCACCTTGTTTTTTCCCCCTCTTGCTTTGGTCTCACTCGTGTCGAATAAAGGCGTGTGTAACGCTTGGAGTCTGCATGGATCCTGCTACCAACGTATGAAACCAAACAAGTGAGCCTCACGAAATGCGACATTTTCATGGCCGTAGTGGATAGTCCAGATTCCGCTGTCCCGTTTAAGGAAAGGATTTTGACGAGACGCTTTGGAGTGGCTGAGGCCAACATATCTCACCAGCGCAACAAAAAAAAAAAAAAAAAAAAAAAAAGGAAGAAATCTATATATAGGGGTCAGGGGAAGCACATCGGCATTTGCAGATAGAGAGAAAAAGAGAGAGGGATAGAGAAACCGAGATGACGCGGAGAGGAACAATAACAGTGGGTCCTTCTTTTCGTCTTCGTCTCCGCTCCAGAGAAAATAAGCCCCAGTGCGCTGCAGCGCTAACAAGTGAAGGGTGCCGAGCGATCGGCGCCCCAGCCGCTGCCCAGAGAGAGATCCCGGCTCTGTTCACCTTGCCCTTATCTGCTTTTAACAGGGTGGCGGATGGCGTTCGTTACGTCCCTGCGACTGATCGGGTGGCCTGTTGTAACCCCTTTCTTTCTGTGTGTCTGCGCCATTCCTAGCCATCCCCACCCACTGCCACTTCCCTACCCTCACTAGCCGAAAGCCCATCGCTGTATCCTTCTGCCGAATTGTTGTCATTTGTCCTTCTTTCGCCCTCATTGGTCCAGGAAACAGCCAGCTCGGAGAAAGTGAGCGCATGTTGAGGGAGAGGATGACGCAGCTCTTAAAGGCGGTTTACGGGAGCGTTTTACCTAGTGCTATTTATTTTTATTCAGCGTATTTTTATTTCCTTCACAGTAACATCACAGCGTAGGGCCGTACGTGCGAGGAGTTACGCACCGAGCAAAGCAAAGCAAGAAACACATAGACAGAGAAAGTATAAAGATGAGCACAAGAGGATCATTTG
>NC_139345.1:11496634-11514134 GCF_055883805.1 Amblyomma maculatum
ACAAATGTAGCAACTGAATGTATCCAGATACCTTTGAAAATGGAGAAATAGGCGGAAGGAAAATGAAAGAAAGCAATTTCTTTTTTCATACGGGGTGGTAAAACCCGCTGGACACATATACGTTTTCAAAAACAAACATGCGATCAAGAAAAAAAAAGAACAAAGGTTAAATACTGTGGCGTGTTTCGAACAAATAGCCCTTCCTGAATTGTACTTTTAAACTGCACATCACGTTGCCATTATATTTGGCTGTGTAGGGAGCATTCCAGTTTAAGCTGCGCAAAAAAATTGACGCCGTTGTGTGGCATAAGAAGGCGTCAAACGTTTTTTCTCAATTTTCCCAATTTACGGATTCGCACTTCCCGCTTTCACTTTTGTGTTCTCGTTAGTGAGAAACCATTTTATTACCGTCACAAATAGCGGCGTTCTCATTCGAATTATTGGTCGCTTGTTTCAACGTTCAGCTCGTCTTTCTAAAATTTTATTTCTATTCGGTAATCGGCGGGTAGTAATTTTGCGCCCTAACCTCACCAAATTGCTATCGAGAAATGCAGAGTGAGCATTGAGGAAAAACAACAACCAGAAACCAATAAGAGCGTGCGCGCGCCAGCGGAAGCTCTCATATGAACGGGACCATCCGGGGCGCGAATGGGTCGGCCTCGTTTTTCATGCGTCTAGAACCACACACAAGGGAAGAGGAGCGAATAAGGATCCATTGAAGAAACGATTAAGCGAAGCGACAGCTTCCCCCCCCCCCCCCTCCTCCAAAAAAAAAAAAAAAAAGACACGGAGCAGCAGTTTGTTCCTCTTTCTGTCAATCTGTGTTTCTTATGGATACCTACGGGTATATACGTATCGCTGGAGTTGAAACGGAGGTTACAATAAGGAACAATGCACAAAAGACAAGAAGGTCTTTCTCTACACATTTTTTTTGAAAGCGATTTCGGAGTAAACGATTACGTAGTCTCCTTCATGCCAATCTCTTTCTCTTTCCTTTGTTCCCCCTCCCCTCCCCCCCCTCCCCCCCTCCCACCCCTCCTTTTTTTTTTTTTCCTTCCTTGGTATTGATTCCGACTTACGCGTTGGCGCAATGTTTGGCGACCGGAGACGAGGCGGGTGGTATCAGGAAAAATAAATAAAAGAAACCTGCCGTGGAAAGACCATAGATGAAAAGGACAAGTGAGGAAATGACGGAATACAGTTAAAGAAGACCCAGAAAGAGAGAGCGGAGGAGGGGAAGGACGCGAGAGTAGTGGATGGAGGGGGCTGGTGGGGAGGGACGGACGGCGAAAGCGGAAAACGGACCGAAGAGAGGGCCGGTCGGAAGCGCGCGGCGTGGTCTGCAGTGGACGGTCTGCGGTTCTCGGGAACCCCAAACGATTGATTCAGTGCGGTTCGGCTTGAGCGATTGCGTGGGTAATTAATTTCGGTGGTCCACCTACCATCGCGAGTTTCGCCCTTTCATTTATTTCCTTACTTGTATTTATCTCCGCTGTACTGCAGGACGCCTTCCTTTTCCAGGCCCGTCGCTCCCCCTTTCTTCCTGGTTCTATTTCCCGATGCTGACTTACTGTCGTCGCAAATGCAGTTGTTACGGAAGACCGCAAGTTTGGGGCACACCGAGGAAGTTTTCGGCTTCCTCTTTGTCTCTCGCTTTTTCTATAAGCATGATATTTCTCTTTAAAGACCTAGGCGACGAATAGGATCGATGGTAAGCGTTTTTCGTTTATCCTCTGGACAAGCGCAAGACAGTTCAGTATGTTTCTCCTCGTGTTTTTATCAACTCGCGTCTGGTTGCGAAGAAAGGGGCGTTAAGAGCAAGTGATACTGCCTAAGATTAGTAATTTTGTATTAAAGTTAAATTTGAAAGCAGTTCTACCCATTTTACACAAGCCTGCGTGCGTTGATTAGTGACTGCGTTTCTTTTAGCCACCGCATTGGAACATGTATGCGATAGATGAGTGCAGGGCTAGGCCAACACTTGCCTTTTATATTGAAGATAGAGAACTCAGTAAAGACAGTAACTACAACCGCCTTCTTTTGAGCATGTTTTCGGAAAAAGGGTTGTGGTCATTCCTTGTTTACATAAGTTGTCATATAACCTTAAGATGGCCGCCCAGAAGGCCAACGTAAAGGTCACTCATGAAAAATTTGCCAAGTTGCGCCATGTGACGAACCAAGGAGTAACAAACAACAAGAATCCGGGATGCAAAATAAAGCACCAGAAGCCATTTGTTGCATGTGACCAGGGTGTTGCGCACGAGATAAAAATTTATCTCGAAACACGTACAGTCCCGGCCATAATAGAACGGAGCACGGCTCGCCGATCGTGACATAACAAGTATTAGGAGGCATCTTATGCGTAAATAAACGCGTGCTGTTAGTGCGCTCGCGTACGGACCCAAATAACTTTCATATATATCCTCTGCAGTACTTGTCCGTAATATTTCAAACGCACGAAGCCTGCTCTGTAATACTGTGGGCGCACCTGTGCATCGGCCTCAAGCGCCGATGTCTCAGTCAAAGGCTGTGCGAACCCAATTAAAATGTTTTTTACACCACACCAGGCTTTCTGACGAAGAATTACCGCGAATGTAAGCACACGCCTGTCTGCGAACCAAGCTTTCCCAGGTGCAAAATCCCGATCAAACATCAGTGCAAAATAAGATAAATTATCGAAGTGAAGGCATTGCCCACGCAGTGAATTCATGCGTCAACACACTGCCTGTTCTCCTATCAGAAGAAGAGCTGGCTTTCCTTGATGTGTGAAGGTGAACTGCGACAAATGATGCTGAGGGGGAGAAGGGGGGGGGGGGGGGTCATAGTATTCGACCTTGCTTGTGTTTGTTATGCTGTTGTACCTTATTTATTCTAAAAGGCTCCCGAATAAAATTTAGTTGCGGGTTCAGCGTTTGTCCCTTCTTCCTTTCTGTGTGTTTTACTGCGTGCGTCTCGTTAATTAAAGATGCAGAAGCTCGTCAAGTTTGTCACTACTCTTCCTTCTGGGATCAACTGTCAAATCTGCTGAAGGTAAAATCTATTTCGTTAATTTCGTTAATTTTGTTATTTGCTTTCTGCTTACTTAGCGTCGACGTTTAACTTGAAATCAGTGACAGCACATTAGAGTGAGACGTACACAGGCTTCTAAAAATATTTTACGCAGGAGAGTGATGATCACTTTCTGTACATCGTGAATTACGCGTACGGCGACAGTTCTTCAGGGAAGTCGACTGAAGTCTAGGCATTGCCAAATCCGTCTAATTGGTCTGTGACATCGGGGAAGTCACTCAGCAGCACAGAATAAAAAAAGTACATTGAATGCACGAGGATATTAAGATCTGTTTTAGACTGCAAGCTTCAGTACTCCAAGGGACAAGCAACGAAATCCACTTCCTATCTTGCTTTGATTTTTAGACACAGTAGAGGCCAAATCGGACTTAAGCCTCCGTAGCTGTTAGCTAAGCCAAATGTGTTGTATAAAGGTATGTCTAATGGTGTAACAATAGTTAGTGATGAATGCAAGTATACAAGACAGTTACTAGTTAGTGACAAGGTAACTAAGTGACAGTTAATAAAATTAAGCATGTAAAATATAATTAGTGAACCACGTGATATATCTTTGGATAACGACTGAGGAGAGCAAGTATAATCTGATAGCATTTGGTGTAAATTATTTAGTGCATGTAATTGTGAAATCTAAAATATATAGTGTAGAATATAGCTGTTGGCGAAAGAACATAAAATCTGATAGTTTGATTAATTGAATAATTATTGGCAATTTTACTGAAGTTAATTGGTATTATAAATGCCCTAATGCTCGGTAATTGCCAAACCACACAAAAAAGAGGTATAATCTGATAGTTTGATTAATTGAATAATTATTGGCAATATTACTGAAGTTAATTGGGATTATAAATGCCCTAATGCTCAGCCATTGCCAAACCACACAAAAAAGAGGTTACGCTCGATAAACTAGGCTTGAAACCCCATTTGTTATTTCATCTCAATTCTACAACTTGAAACACACAGCGTTGTGGGAATGGGTCTGAGCCGTTTTATTCACTGACCGGGATATCTCATCTAGTAGGCTAGTGCATAAGGGAACTGCCCATATAAAAGACTACGTGGTCTCAACTTTGTGCTGAAATATAAGCCTAAGCCTCCAACTCATTGCTTTATGCCCCGCAGGAAGTGTTAGTGCATGCAATTGTTACGGTAAGTGGCGAGACCCAGTCATCTCCGGCATCTCGCATACGCCGGAGGGAAGAGAGAATTAGGAAGGATGCCACGCACTCCGCTTCAAGAGCATAACGAAAGGCAGCCAAATGCAGCTAGGCCCGCTTGCGTTAGTTGGCCGCCTAATTAGATCCCGCTTTCCTATTGATTTGCACGCGCATTCTAGAGTTTTATTTGCCTTGTCATTTCGCAAGCATCGAGACACCTCAAAACTGCTCTGTTTTTATCTGTATTTTCTTTATTTTATTAGACATTTCAGGTCATCATCATTACGCTAGATGTTGTATGCGCAGATTACGAGGCGGCGATTAGGCGAAAGAAAACAACTGTAGGAAGCGTGAAGAGAGATCAGTGAAAATGATGGTGTTTCGCTTACCCTTTCTGCAATAAATAATATACCATTCAACAATTGTCGCAGCAGCAGATTACTTTTTTTTATAATATGATTAAATTTGGAAGTATAGATAAGAAACTAAAGGGATAGTGTGAGAAAACAGAGTAAACGTTTGCATTTCAGAGCAATCCTTCGCGGGGCAAATGCTGTTCTTTCTTTCTTTCCAACATTTAATTCAGCCTTGTGATTGGTCTCGGTGAGAGCGCCATAAAAAAAAAAAAAAAAGAAAAGGGTCTAGGTTTTTTTTTTTTTTTTCTTTTACATTGCACTTGTATCCTGCATTCTTTATCTGCCTGCATCTAAACGTTGAATGGGAGGACTGAAATAGGAATGAAGTTACGAAGTGTCATAAGCGTTAATGGTGCGGACGTATAACGATACGGTGTCAGTTTGCCATTTCTATGGTCCTTTGAGGTTATATATTGCAATAATTGCGATGGAAAGCAGAATACTTTTATTCATGGCTCAGGGTACTTCATTGGCAAACTATAAATTATACGTGGTCTAGAAACATCTAACAGCCATTTTGACTGTCATGCTTAGCGAGCAGGCGAAAATGCTACGCCACGCTGAAGGGACCAGGTCACCAATTCCGCTTCTTCTTAAAGTAATGCAATGTTGCGACTACTTACAAGCGTTTATTTAAAGGGCAAATGCGGGTAACTTGGATGACATGGAATGGTCAGCGTTGGACGAGTCCCGCTGCTCTATCCTTGCTTCATCAAATCACCCCCACCCCCGCCTTCTTCTCACTGCTCCACAGAGAGGCGCGACAGTACTACAGGGTGTAATTCGCATATACACGCTCCGCAGAAAGCTGCGCAGATCTGACATGGCGCATGACCCAGCAACAAGTGGCAGGTGTCCACTGCAGCTGTGCCGCTACGGCCACGACGCAGCATTCTCTGACGTTTTATCAAGCGAAATGCTAAAACGTCTGACGCTACACTCCTCATTTTAAACGTTTCTCGTAGGAACGCGGCTGCATACACATTCGGATGCTTCCGCTCTCGATTTTTCCGAATAGAACAGCGAGTGGTGTGTTTAGGTGTATTTTGCAATATTGGAGTTCAAAGGGTAAAGGGAAACTCGTTTTTGGGACGCGGTCGACGAATAGAATTCATGCAGGTGGGTACGATGCTTCCCTCTTTCCTTCTTCTGTTTTCAGTCCATTCCGTGCTGCAAGTGTTGAATGTCGAGTGGAACTAGCAGCTGCAATAATAATACAGTCCTAATGGCTTTTGCCATCCTTCACGACTAATGGCCCCACGCACTTCCGCGGGCCCTTCGGCTTTTGCTGGCTTCGCGGGCGCGCTGTACTGGTGCTGCTGATTCTTTGCTGCGCTGCAACTCAGCATAAACGGCCGCGCTTCGTTTCTGCTCCCCCTTCTCTCCTCTGAACACTGTTGTGAAACCCTCTTTCCTTTCTGGTTGCATCCCCCCTCTCTCTTTGCTTTAGCAACCCTTGCGCGCGGTGGGGCGGTGAAAGTGAAGAGGCTGTGGCGGCCCACCAATGCAGCCTTCGCTGCCGTGGTTGCTGGTGCTGCGTGATGCCGTTGAGCGAGGGGGACGCTCGCAACCGGAGACAGGGAAAAAGGACGATGAGGAAGAGGAGGAGCGAATGCGGGACGCTGTGCCGCGACTGTTGTGGACAACCGACGCGCGTGCGAGTGGCGGCGGCGCCTGAAGCTCATTTGGGAGAGGAGGGAGTGGGACGAAATCCTTTGCGAGATGCTTTCTTTTCTTTCGGTTATTCACCCTTTCTTCTGACCCTTTTCCCGTGGCTCCGCAGGATGTGCCTCCTCCCTCTCTCCTCCCTCCATGCTCTTTAACAGATGCAACTTGTTTTGCCTCTGCCTTCCTCGTGCCGACAGCAGCACCAGCAGAAGCGATCGGCGCGGGCACGCGGCGTTACACTCGTAGCGAAGAGGTCTCCCTTTTCCCTTTCCTTCTTCTCGTCGTCTTCTGACGCTACACGAGAGCAGGAAGCGGAGGATGGAAGAAGGGGCGATTCATGCGAAGAGGATGGGGTGGTGGGGGGGTGTTGCGTTCTAGCTGGTTGGGCGCCGCCGTGTGTATCGGGCCTGCATGTCAAGAAAACGTGACCGAACGAAGCACAGCCGACGAGAAGCAAGACGCGTGCGACGACATAAAGGGTCTGTGGGTCCCGGCGTGTCTGCGGATCCTGCAGCCTCGTCTATTCTACTCGGGGACGGCGTCGGCTCCGGCTTGCTCGGCGAAATTCGCCCATACTTTCGCAACGCATCGGATAGCTCTTCTATCGCTATATCTTTGATTTGGAGAAGGTGAAGGCGTAAGGGTGCGCGAAAACGGAAGCGCGCTGATGCCCCTTGAGTGGCAGAATATGTCAAAGATGATGGGCGTCTTTCTTAATGGAGGCCCTTTACTCACATGTTTTCCGAAAACAAAATCGGTGTTCGGCTCTACACTATCCAAACCACACGATCGAACTTTTATCTTTTTTTTTTTTACTGTGTATTACACATTTACTGCCTTCCGTGGATGCTTTCTATGACTGAGCTGGCTGTCTGTGGAGAGAAAAAAAATGCAGCAGTTGACTGTTGTACTATATTTCTCAACGGCTGTTTTTGTACGTGCTATATTTGCACCCTTAAAACCGTGCGCTTAAATTTATGAATTATCCCACGGAGGATATGCACATTATGCTTCACAAAAGCAGTTTTGTCAGCGTATATTGCGTACTTCGCTTTAAGTTTTAGTGCTAGGGCTTTTTCATGTTCTAAACAATATTCAGTTATTTACCACCAACCATAGCCTTTGTCTCTTTGGGACGTTAAACCCCACAAACCGAACCAAACCAACTTCGAGACTCGTCCTTTTCATCTGTTGTCGTGGGTGAAGTGTGACAAATGTTAGGCCTTTTCTTTTACTGTAAACCAATCTGAAACGCCGCGGTGGTGCAGTGGTAAGACGTCAGACTACTGTGCCGGTGTACCCGTGTTCGATCCCGACCGCGGCAGCTGCGTTTCGATGGAAGCGAGACGAATTTGCGTCCTGTGCTATGCGATGTCAGCGCACATTAAAGATTCCCAGGTGGCCGAAACTCCACCGTAGCCCTCCACTAAGGCTCTGCTTTCTCACTTTCCACTTTCACTCCCGCCTTCCTTCCTTTCCTTACGGCGCGGTTAAAGTGTCCACAGAAACGAGTGTGACAGATACTGCGCCTTTCCCTTCCTGGGAACCAATTATTATTATTAACGCCGCTGATTCCTGCTTTACTGCGTCTTTTTCTGTATGGTGAGCGCCAGCCAAGATGATGTCAAGGTCAGTCAGGATTACGTGCATGGTTACTTGTTCATGGAGTTGGGAAAGCAAACTGTGCGCATTTAAAGCGTATGGTGTCATAGTAATAAAACTTATATTAACACTGCGCTTACTTGTATGTGAATCCATTTTCATAATTGACAAAGAATTTTGGTAAAAGTGTTGAGAAGAAACATCGGATAACGGGAGATGTGATGCGCGTGGAGCGGTCCGAGGAAGCCCCAAATGAAAGGCGCAGCACGCACGTCTGGATCGGACGCCCGGAGGTGGTGGCGGTGAAAGACATTTAGTAGAACACTAACATTTAGCTATGAGTAGTAATGGCAGCAAGGCATGACACATCATAACTACGAAACGAGCAATATGTCAAATGACGATTTGAAATGACTGTAACTGATTGGAAATGAATAAACATGCTTAACTATTGTGGTTATGACTACAATTACGAAGCATGACTTATCATGACTATGAAACTAGGCTTTCAATGAGCATGCTTTCGCCGTTCTTAAGAGACATGTAAGAGATCCTCCTTTTCTTTCATCGTGATAGCGTTAGGGCCGGAGCCACGAATAATTTGTTACAAAGGCTGGGCCGATTCTTGATCAAGGGTGGTGGCCATGTCTGACGGCGACCGCTTCAACCCAATCGACCAGCCTCCTTTGTGAGGCTGATCCTGAGCTGGAGATTGCGATCTTCCAACCCTCCTGGTCCGTGAGGCACCATTCGACCGGTGGTTGAAACTGAACATCTGAGACGCCCGGCGGGGGCAGCTTCATACCGCGCGTTGCACAATTACAGGAGCGCTTTAGAATGCTTCTCCCAACTAAACCGCGGTATCCTAGCAACTCAAATTTCGCACAGAAATAGAATGTTGTCGTTAGTATCTTTGAATACCAAATTTGTTTGGCGTACTTGTCTAATTCGATAAAAAGTCGGATGTTCCCGTTGTATGCGGCGATGCGGTGCCATCGCCGCATACAACGGGAACATCCGACTTTTGATCGAATCAGGCAAGTACGCCAAACAAATTTGGTATTCAAAAATACTAACGACAAAATTCTATTTCTGTGCGAAATTCTAACCAGCGATGATAGCGCTAAAGGTTTAGTTGGGAGAAGTATTTTGCAGCACGCCAGTAATTGTGTAACACGCTATGCGTCATTCGCCTGGTGAAGTCATTAATAATGACGCCACGTACGGTCATGACGATGTCATTACTTCCAAAACATGAGGCTGTGCACAGTAGACATAGCAAAGCCGGGCTTAAACAGCATCGCTGTTAAAATCTGGGCGAGTTGCTATGAAGCAATTGTGCATAAGCAGTGTCAACATATACTCGGTACAACAACTCGGTATCTTTATTAGCCATTATGAGATATTAGAGATGCTGATACATTTGTGTGTTAATGGTGACTACTTCCGTTCTCTTAGGATAAATTTATGAAGCTGAAGCAACTTTGCCACCAGAATGCTACGTGCAGACCTGGGCTCTCGGAGCATGATGGATTACAATGGCCCGCGTAGTTTTGCTCGCGACTCGTGTTGAGACCGTAGTTGAAGCTCGCTAGCGGGGACAAGAATTGAGCCTTAATGCCGAACCGCAAAAGGCAGACACCTGCGACACGTTAGCGCGTTAGCCTTCTCGCCACTTAATGTTCCAGCCTTTTCACTGCTATGACGCGAGTGGCGCTGATGCGTCCAAAAAACCAACCCACGCGCGCTGTCCCAGAGCCACAAAACGGTACCGGCACGCTTTGCTGCCACTCAAACGCCACTTCACTTGCCAAGCGCGACACCCTCGTACCCACATCAAATCGTAAAGCAGTAAAAATGAAATTTAAAACAGCATGGCACCTAAAGCAGAGAAGGCTGCCTGCTCAACGGCGTGCGCAGCTCGCATGAATGGCGCCCGGTCTGTTTGCTCGCGCGGGAGCCGTGGCCTGCTGCTGATGCCTCACGCCGAGTGGAGAGGTAGTGATTGGCGACCCACGTTCCTGCATTTTTACTTTTTTTTTCTACTGTTATTATTACTTCGCTTCTATCTGTTTCTTTTCTTCTCCCTTTCTAGCTTCAGGGAGTCCCCTCCGCGCGCAGCAAGACGCTCGCAACGAGCGTTCTCCAGGTGCCAAAGTGCTTGGCAGCGTTGAATATTTCACGCGGTTTCGGCGCCAGAGCGTGTGGCCCACGCGTTCTAGTGCGCCAGTAGAGGCGCGCGCTATAACTCGCCGCCTCTTTGGTTGACGGACGGCCCTGCGTCTCGCCCCTCCTTCAGCTGCCCCCCTCCCTATATCTCTCCATGCCCTGCATGCGTTTAGACGTTGTGCCGCTAGAGCGCCACCGCTCGTACAGCCGCTAGCGCTATCGCGACGTCGTAGACGGAACCAGCCGCCGTCTTGAGAAATGACGTCCCCGCTCTTGCGCTACTTTGAAGAAACGCGTTGGAGAGAAAAATGCTCAAGTTCGGCGCACTGAAGCAGTCTAAATATATATATATATATATATATATATATATATATATATATAATATATATATATATATATATATATATATATATATATATATATATATATATAGGAAAGAAGAAAAATAATAATAAAAAAATATGACGCGAGCAGTGAACGCCGAAGCAAGGAACCTGAGAAAATGAAGGCGAAAGAAATACGCTACCCTCTGAACCTGAGGTATAAGAAAACGCGAGAAAGAGTGAAAAGCACAAACAAAAAGAAAGAAAGCTTGTGCACACAAACACACGCAAAAGTGGACATGACAAGAGGGTGCTGTGAAAGACGTTCAATCTTCATGAGTCAATCTTCAACTTTGCCAACTCGGAAGGTGATCACCCGCAACCGTATCGCAGCCGTGTGAACGGTTAAGGCTTGGCGGTTGGTCAGGGCCGGGAAAAATCTGTTTGGACGAGGCCGTGCGCGTTGGTTTGAGGCCGATAGCGCACGTTGGAGGCGGCATGTTGCTAGCTCCCCCCGGGCGTCTGCTTCTCATATGACAGAGATGAATTAAATGAAGAAACGGCCACTAAGCATTAATAAATCATTCGCTGAACTGATGCTTTTGGTTCTTTTAATGCGCGCACAGGAAAACGAAGATGTGTCAGGTGCGGGGAAAAAGGTTCATGGCTTATGAACCAATCCTTATCGTGTCAGCGTCTTGTCCCAGGGCTCATCCCTATTTTTTTTTTATGAGCCGCGGTTTTCGTAACTCCTGTGCTGTTTGGTAGCAATTTAGTATTGTTGGCTACCCTTACCAATAGAAACAGTACAGAACAAATAGGAATTCACTGCAAAATTCAAAGAATGGCAGTAGATATATCTCAACTCTAATAAAAAACATTGGTTCACAGGAAGGGAAAGACGCAGTATATATCACACTTGTTTCTGTGGACACCTGAACCGCACCGTGAAGGAAGGGAGGGAGGTGGAAGAGAAAGTGGGAATAGAGAAAAAGAAAGAGCCGTAGTGGAGGGCTATGGAGAGTAATTTTGGCCACCTGAAGATCTTTAACGTGCACTGACATCGAACAGCACATGGACGTCTCTCCGGTTCCGCCTCCATAGAAACGTATATATATATATATATATATATATATATATATATATATATATATATATATATAGATGAGACTTCTGGTTGGTCGCTTCGAATTTGGCGGGTGTTGAAGTCACTTTTTTGTCGACCAATCAGGTGCGCCACTCGAGCGGAAAGCTGTTGTCGACGACAGTATGAGCCAATAAAGGCTTTCGTCTTTAGAAGTGGCACACAGCAGCACCAAATAGAGAATGAGCGTAAGAAGGCGAAGAGAACAGTGGAGATGCCCGAAGAGAAAGAGGAACGGCTTGCCAAGCGGTGATGACAGACTGCCGAGCGTAATAGACGGAGCATAGCCGCCGAGATGTGGGTCTATGGAAGAGTTCATTCAACGGAAATCAACAGAAGATGATCTGACTCTCATTGTTAAATATAAATGACCCCAACAAGCGCCGCCAGGGAAAAGTAACTCTCGCTACGTGTATATCCTGGCACAGCTGAGCTAGGTCACTGCCATTTTTTTTTTTTGTTTTGAGGAACGGGAATTCGCAGCAACTGTCTTAATTTTAGGCAGAAATTTAACCAATCCTGAGTAAAAAGACCAAGGTAATATTGAAAGAAGGAAAATAGAAAGACCTGTCGCAGTGGAGGGCTCGGAAAAATGTTTGGGAACGTTGTATGTTGCCTCAGGGAATAAACGAATTTGTAAATAAAAAAAATTAAATGAAAGAAAAAAAGTTGTCCGATCTAACAAAGTCTAAGAAGGAACGATAATGTCGCCTCTGCGTCTAAGCAAGAAACAACCCACTGCTGCCAGGTGCCAAATTCTGGTCGGCTTCATTGCCGGGGAAACCCACAAGTGGTGTATATCTGCCTGAGTGCCTGTGCGTTTGGAAGCGGTCTCAAATGGACCGACCACGCGTTTGGCTTTTGGACTGACTGCCGAGATATATAAATGACGGCGTGAGAGATTGAAGGAAGGAAGTAAAACTTTATTATTGAAACAAAAGGTTAGGGTTGGGAAGGCGGTCAGCATGTGCCTCCGAGACCATGAATATCCCGGGCGACACAGGCCCATGCCACGACTCGGGATTGGATGTCTGGGTTGTCGCAGGGCTTTACTTTATTCCACGTGTCTTGGGAGGAATCAGGCTAGAGTTTTCTGGGAGGTAGATAGGCCCCAAAACCCAAAATAATTGGTTTAATGATGCGATTTTAAGCAGAAGCGACAGTTCGGGCTAATTTCTGAATTAAGGAATTTGGAAAAAAAAGTGTATGATTTAGGGAATATACCAGTTTGAAGTTTTCCGCACACCACCAGTTGCTTTCTCGAGAGTGAGCTGTGTGGCAGTGGGTATGTTCTTCAAAGTCTCGAGTGCGGGAGGTGGTTCGTTCGAAACCTACCGCCGGAGACCCACCGGTAAAAATGGGTACAAGTATCCCCCGGTCTGGCGCCCTGCTCTCACAGGGGTGTGCGCTTGGAAGAGGCTCCGCAAACCCGGCTGCGCTCCTTATGGAGCAAAATAATTTCGAACACTTCAGCCTTCAAAGGTGGTTCGAGTTGCCGTGTTTCACGGGGTTCAAAAGTGAAAACGAGTCGCGTCCTGCACACGCGAAAACGCAGAAAAGCCCAAGTGCCAAACGCTCTAAACCAGCGTGTCTAAAGACGTAAAGGTTCACTGCCACTGATGAAGTTCACTTCTGAGAGAATCACTGCAGTCCAGGGCAAGTCCGGATCTTCGGCTGTTGGCGTAGTGGTATGCAGTAATTTAACTTGGCTTCAAATCGCACAGTGCCAATATTTCGTGCGCGCTATGATTTTTCCTTTCTATTTTCATCTTTTGGTTTAGTTTACTGCTCCCCTCCAATCATTTTAGTTTTGTAAAAGCACGGTGGTTTAGGCTAGGTGGCTGCGATTCACTCTAAAAGAGACGAAGATAAAAGCGCAAGAAGAAACAAAACATGACAGTTGCTGCACTTCTAAATTTATTTAATTTGCAAAGGTTGCTTGTTCCTTGCGCCTGTGTCTTCGTCTCTTTTGTGCTGCGAATTTTTCAGCATGTTTTTATTTTTGGACTCATAAATATGCGTCTATAAAGTTCCAGTTGGGCATTCAGGTCTGATTAAGTGCAGTAATGAGGGGAAACGGAGAGACGTCTATGTGCTGTTCGATGTCAGCGCACGTTAAAGATCTTCAGGTAGCCAAAACTACTCCGTAGCCCTCCACTACGGCTCCTTTTTCTCAAGGTATATCACGCCCCCGGGTTGTTTC
The DNA here is from genome assembly GCF_055883805.1 of Amblyomma maculatum. Lineage (NCBI taxonomy): Eukaryota > Metazoa > Arthropoda > Arachnida > Ixodida > Ixodidae > Amblyomma > Amblyomma maculatum. The sequence continues at coordinate 11,510,383 of NC_139345.1, forward strand.
GCCCGACGCTACTCAAGGCCCCATGAAAAGCTATTTGCTAAAATCTACAGACCATGATCCTCTTTGGAATACAAACATTAAAATTAGGCCGAGTATGAGGGAGTTCAAAAGTGGTGCTCCTCCTCAACTCAGCCCACGCCAGAGCTCAAGGAAAAAAGTCGCGACGGTGCCCAACAAGTGTCCAGCCCACGTAACTTTGGCTTTCACTGAGTAGGTGCGGCCAGCAAGCGCCAATGACGTCATAGGGATAGTTTGCGTGCAGGCATGTGTCGCCCAAATCAGTTACGAGCTGTCTCAAGGAGCACTTCCTTTAATTATTTCTAAATTATAGGCTCCACACAAGGCTATAAAATTTACCCTGAATACTCACAGACCACCTATATGGATTTCTTGCAGTAGAATATTAGTGTGAGTAGCATTTCAGGGGCCCTTTAATTTCGGCGGCATTTGGGCTGAGGGCTTATGTATACTCCGTATTTACCCAGTTTAAGAGAAGGAGCGACGCAGGTGGAACGTCATGAAGACGACAATGTTTACTGCACAGCGTGAGTATGAGTTCCAGTTTTACAAGAGCAGTGATAGTATAGTGCTCTCGTACAATGGACCACGGAACCTGCTCTGCTCATTCTCATGGGGGTTCGAAACCTAGTGGCGGCAATATCTTGTAGCGCGAGCTGCAATGCCCTACCCAGCCGAGCATTTTGCATCTGTAAGACAGGTCACTAGTGCGCATGCGCGCTAACCGGAGAGGAACAACGGGTGCGCTGCGCATGACATTAAACTCGCGATCGCCATGGCCTCGGGCCGACTCCACTGCCAACGCAGCAGAGACGCCCGAAAGAAAAGAACGTCTTGCCAAGCGTAGACGTCAAGATGCAGAGGTGGAGTGGGGTGGCTGCACTTGGCCCTACGGGCCTGGGCTGGGACTGGTAGGTCCCCGCCGTTTGCGGTGGGGGCTAGCCTGCCACCGGTGGTTGTACCTGTTGTAGGCCGTCATTGCACCCGCTACCGCTCCAGTGCGGACGACGGCTGTCGCGACACGCGTCTGTCTTCCTCTCTTTCTTCCGTCTCTATTTCTCCTCTTTCCGCACTAGGCAGCGGAGGGGGCTCAGCTACAGTCAGTAGCAGGTCCGTGCTGTTGTTGTGGCTGTAGGAAGAAGGAAAAGAAAATGCACGGGCCTGCAACTGGCTTTGTAGCTGAGCCACTTCCGCTGCCTTGTGCGGACAGAAGAAAGTAGACAAGAAAGAAAAAGAAGAGGGGGAGAAAGACCCGCGCCGCAACAGCCGTCGTCCACCACCTAAGTGGTGGCGGGTGCAATGAGGGCCTACAACAGATAAAATTTCGGTGGCAGGCTAGCCCCCGCCGCAAGCGGCGTTGACCTACCAGTCCCATCCCGGTAGGGCGAGGAACCGGCCACCCTTCCTCCAGCTCCGTGCATTTTAAGGCGAAAGCCTGACTCATACTCGCGACATCCGCCTGTCCGTGCCTTGGAACGTCGTCAGCTGTGGCCTCTCCCCAGCACATCGGCGCACTCCTCCTCTCTCCCTAACAACCACTTGCGCAGGTGGGGGGCGCGGCTGTGCATAGCGACCGTGATGTCACGTGACGGTGGGCGGGATGCGTGCGCGCGTCAGCGTCGGCGGCGGCAGGTGCGGCGACGCTCTTTCGACAGACGTCTGGGTGCAGACGAGTGAGTGCGACACATGGCGCCGAAGCGGCGTAGTGACTGTGCGGCAAGCAGTACGGAGAAGCGGCGACGGATGCCTGATTCCCCTAACACGAAACGAGAAGAATGAACGGATGCGTTTACGCCGGGTGACATGTCATCGGATGCGAAAGCATGCGAGGCGAACGCAAGCGGCAACAGCGGTGCTTAGATCACCGGGTGCGAAAGCACGAGCGGCACAGCGGAAACAGGAACAGCGCCTGGCCACATCCCCGGCCACCAAAGCCAGATAAAAATAGGAGAGGAAGGGCGGGCTTTTGCCGTTCTCCTCTTAAGAGCCATCTAAAAATTATCTCATTTTTATTTTCCTCTTTCTTACAGTCGCGACAGCATGCAGAACAGCCCAGCAGCACGAACAAGGAATGAACGCCTTACCAAACGGAGACGTCAAGTTGCAGAGCTCAATAATAATAATAATAATAATAATAATAATAATAATAATAATAATAATAATAATAATAATAATAATAATAATAATAATAATAATAATAATAATAATAATAATAATAATAATAATAATAATAAATTGGTTCACAGGAAATGAAAGGCGCAGTATGTGCTACACTTTCTCTGTCGGCACCTGAACCGCACTGTAATGGAAGAAAGAAATGTGGGAGAGAAAGTTCAAGAGAGAAAGAGTAGCCGTAGTGGAGGGCAACGGAATAATTTTGACCACCTGCAGATCATTAACGTCCACTGACATCACACAGCACACGGACTTCTCTTAGTTTCGCCTCCATCGAAACGCAGCCGCCGGTAGAGCGTAATAGATTGGTTCACAAGAAAGGAAAGGCGCAATATCTGTCAATTGCTCTGTGGACGCCTGAACCGTACTGTAATGGAAGGAAGGGCGATGGGAGAGGAAGTGGAAAGAGAGATACAGGAGTCTTAGTGGAGGGCTACGCAGCAGTTTCGACTACCTAGAGATCTTAAACGTGCACTGACAGCGGACAGGAGGAGGTGGTGAAGAGTGAAAGTTCCTGGCCCGTCGAGGCTCGGACGGTAGGTCAATGCCGCTTGCGGCGGGGACTAGCCAGCCACCAAATTTTATCTTTCGTTGGCCGTCATTACACCCGCCACTGCTTCGGTGGTGGACGACGGCTGTTGTTGCGGCGCGCGTGTTTCTCGCCCTCTTCTTTTTCTTTTCTTCTCTATTTTCCCTTTTGTCCGCATGACGCAGCGGAGGTGGCTCAGCTACAGAGCCAGTAGCAGGCCCGTATATTTTCTTCATTTCATTTATTAATACTGTCAGCCACCATAAGGGGCTGTAACAGGAGTGGAAAATACAAAACGAAAAATGAGCAATATAGAACACGATGAAAATCAATAGTCAATCAAAAATTGTCTCTGAATGCACACACAAACAAAACAAAAATGAATTACACAGAAATCGGAACAACAGCCATCCTACCCAACAGCAATAGAACTTCATCACCCTGTGGTAGTGCCATAGATGAAATTTTCGAAATGGCGAGCAAATTCAGATAATGATGATGATCGAACAGCAGAATCTGGAAGAGAGTTCCAGTCCTTACAAGTTCGCGGGAAATAACTAAACTTGAAGCAATTATTTTTTATAGCCGGCAATGGAATGAACCTACTATGACGATGCCTTGATGTCTCATTAGTTTTGATCTCAAAGTAGTCTGGTTTATTAATATTTAGATGATTATTGATAATGAGCCACAACAACAACAATACAACAACAACAACAAGATCGCAAAGCATATGGACATCTCTCCGTTTTGCTTCCATTGAAAGGCAGCTCCGGCTGAGCGTAGAAAGTAGCGCATAGCAACAGCAAAGAGAAAATGAGCGGAAGAAGATGAAGAGAGCTGCGAAGACGCCCGAATAGAGAGAGGAACGGCTTGCCAAACGGTGGTGCCAGAGTGCCGATTGTAGTAGAAGGAGAATAGTCGCCGATATGGGGCAAATGGAAGAGTTCAGTCAACGGCACAAACAGAAGAGGATCTGAAGACATGTCGTGCGACTGATCATTCCATTCGAGTTTCCAAAAGTGCATCT
>NC_139345.1:11519134-11534134 GCF_055883805.1 Amblyomma maculatum
GGGGCGCCCACTGTCGTCGCCTAAAATATTGGGTGACTGTACAACCATCGTTTTACATTCTTGATCAGGGCGCTCTGACCGAGCCTTAAAAGGACTGAAAGTGTTGCTTCTTGTACTTCGCAAATGACAAAAAAAAAAAAAAAAGGAGAAAGAAAATGAATCATGCTTAGACTTGTGGGTAATTTAGGCGAAGGGAAAAGGAGAAATGAAAACTCAAGCGCCCCAAAAAGGTACAGGCGAGAAATCCAGTGAGAAAGGCAATGAAATCGTGGAGAGAACAGAGTAAAAAGAAAATCAATGACAGTCAAAGAAGCGGTTTCTGAATGAATACGTTGGCGAGGGAAATGGCCCGGGATTTGCGGGATGAAGAATATGTCGGTACCACGCTGCGTTTCCCAGCATAGTTCTTCGAGTCAAACTCTCCTCGAACCCTGATCAGGGTGCGTCCTATGTTTTTGTCTTGAATAGGGACGCAAAACAGAAACAGCTAATCCAGAGCGCAGATTTTCAACATTTTGCTCTCCTCCTCCTTCGCCCCGACACTTTTGTGACACCTCCTTCCTTTCAGTTAAATATTTAGCGCATTCATTACGCTTTGGCTTCACGAGTGCGCTGGCGCTTGAGAAGAGAGAAATATGAAATGACCTAAATTTGCCCGACGCCAAAGTTGCTGCCCACAGTCCTTGCTCTTACTGACCACTCCCTTTCTGTGAGGGGCCTTGGCAATCGCCCCCCCCCCCCCTATTTTCATGCGTTAAATCTAATTTAATCTTGACCTTGTCCTTTGTGTTTTCAAGCGCCTCTTTTGCGAATGGCCTCGGAGCCCGCACCAGGGAAACTCTTGATGAACGCTTGCCGTTTTCTTGAAGAATTCTCAGCAGCAAAAATAAATGGCCTGACTCGTTCTCGTGTGTTATAACCGCTGGTTTTACTGAGAGACAGAGAGAGGAGAGAGAGAGAAAAGTCCTCGTCATGTGAAAAAAAAAAAAGGAAGAACCGGCGAAGGGTGTCCTTAACGCTCTATTTCGCCGCTTACTTTTGCTTGAAGTCGAGAACGAAGTCAACTTATATTTATATATTTGTTCTTTCTTCCCGTTAGCACAGGATTTGACAATTAAGTCTTACGCTACCAGTACTTTGCGAAAGGGGAGATCAAGTGCAAAATTAAGGAAAAGTCAACAGACAGACAGTGAGAAAGGAATGCTTATCTGATGTGACAAATTATATTCATGCATCTTGTGGAAGGGAAGAAAAATATGTAGTTTGAAAGAACTCCGTGTCCTGCCAACATCACGGGTTCAAAAGATCTCTGTATAATATTATGTGTGCTCTAAACAAACTGTATTATTTTTATTATGTTGTACAATCTTCTATTGCTTTTTCATCCTATTAAACGTCTCATCTACATCTTTACCGAATGTCAGTGATATATGATGGTTATAACTTCCAAAACGCACCGTATGTGAGGATACAGCCAGGCCAGAGCTTTTCGAGTATATGTAAACATTTTTAAAAGCGCTAAAGCAACACGGACGAAGAAAGGGCAAGGACGAGCACTCCTAGAAGTTGTTGTTGTGGCAGTAGGAAAAGGGAAAAGAAAATGCATGCGCCTGCTACTGGCTCTGTAGCTGAGCCACCTCCGGTGCCTCGTGCGGACAGAAGAAAAAACAAAGAAGAAAGGAAAAGGAGAGGGAGAGAAAGATGCGCGCCGCAACAACAGCCGTCGTCCAGCACGAAAACAGTGGTGGGTGCAATGATCGACGGTCTACAACAGATAAAATTTCGTGGCTGGCTAGCCCCCGCCGCAAGCAACGTTTACCTACCATTCCAGCCCCGTAGGGCCAGGAACTGCCACCCTTCACCACCTCCCTCCGCCCCCCCTCTCCCCCCCCCCCCCCCCCCCCCTCCTCCCGTTCTAGCAGTGCCATGCGCGTTGATTCCCTTCATGGGAAACCTCCATATATCAGATGCCACAACAGCCAGCCAGAGAGAAAAATGACATTCGCGTCAAAACTGCCAAGTATAGAAATCTGCGTCGGCCATGAGAGATCGAGGAGAACGACGACCGTCGACTTAAGAGTGCTGTATTCTGCCCTGATGGGGCTGGTGCAGGTGGGTCACCGCTGCTTGCGGCGGGGGCTGACCTGGCACCTAATTTTTATCTGTTGTAGGCCGTCATTGCACACGCTCCCGCTGGTGGTGGACGACGGCTGTTGTTGCGGCGCGCGTCTTTCTTTCCCTCTTGCTTTTCTTTCTTCTCTATATTCTCTTCTATCTGCACGAGGCAGCGGAGGTGGCTCAGCTACAGAGCCAGTAGCAGGCCCGTGCATTCTCTTTTCCTTCTTCCTACAGCCACAACAACAACAACCACCGTCGACTTGAGGGTAACAGGCGAAAGCGTAGGACACCGGAGAGGTCAGATCCACACATCCGGCTTCGAAGTGAAGCAGAGGTCAGATAGCAGTCGAACGCTTTCCGCTCCGAAGCCAAGGACGATCGAGACCCGGAGAACACCTGGTCAATTTGCCCCTCCTTTTGACCAAGTGGTTCCCCACCCTGCATGGAGCACTACTACAGCAGAACGTCTTAGTTCCTGACGTAACAACCTTCACAAGAGTGAGTGACGACCTCAAGAGACTGGCCTGCAGACCCCCGGTACTCGTGTGAACCGAATTTTTTTAAAAGCCGAATTTAAGTTTTTAAAAGTTAATAATGCTGATCATTAAACTTGTTGTCATGTTCTCACATGTGTCTTCTTTTCTCTCGCTCTGCGTAGGCACCCGCATCTGAAAGTGTGATCTCAATCGAGGGATGTCACAATTGGTGGCAGCGGTTTGCATAAAACACAGTGCTGTGATCGTTTCAAATTCAGGTTACAGTATTTCAAAAACGTTTTTGGAAGTAGCAATAAAAGAATATTACATTAATGAAAGATGTCGCTAATCCTGGTTTGTTTTCATTTCTCTACTTATTGCATCCTTACACAAAATTGATGTTCAGATTGATTATTCACTTTTTTTTTTTGATGGTCAAATTTGAAGCAAAGAAGATTAACATTCCGCATAACAGGTGGTAAGGTAGATGTTCGAGTGAGTTCTCTTGTCATGATAGAAACGAAGCGCTTTGAAGACGAGGTGTCTGTCCGAGTCTTCAAAGCACAGTTCGAACATTGGGGATGCACGGCATTACTTCACAACAATCGTCAACAAAGCAATGTTGCCTTGATTTGTGCTGAAACATCCTTCCGGACTTGTAGACGCTCTGAAAATGGCATTTTCCACATTTTTCACTCACGAAGCCACTACTGCAGAGAATAACCCCTGCTTATTTCTTGAAACGCTTTCTTTTTATGCCTGATTTATTTATAGGAAGGGAAAGGCGCGGTAAGTGTCTCACTTGATTTCTGTGGACACCGCAACCGCGCCGTAAGGGAAGGGAGGAAGGCGGGGGTGAAAGTGGAAAGATAGAAAGAGGAGCCGTAGTGGAGGGCTACGGAGTAATCTCGACCACCTGGGGATCTTTAACGTGCGCTGACATCGCACAGCACACGGACGCCTCTTCGTTTCGCCTCCATCGAAACGCAGCCTTCTTCCTACAACCCAACAACGACGCTTTCTGATTTATTTATAGGAAGGGAAAGGCGTGCTAACTGTCTCACTTGTTTTCTGTGGACACCGCCACCGCGCCGTAAGGGAAGGGAGGAAGGCGGGAGTGAAAGTGGAAAGATAGAAAGAGGAGCCGTAGTGGAGGGCTACGGAGTAATCTCGACCACCTGGGGATCTTTAAAGTGCGCTGACATCGCACAGCACACGGACGCCTCTTCGTTTCGCCTCCATCGAAACGCAGCCTTCTTCCTACAACCCAACAACGACGCTTTCTGATTTATTTATAGGAAGGGAAAGGCGTGCTAACTGTCTCACTTGTTTTCTGTGGACACCGCCACCGCGCCGTAAGGGAAGGGAGGAAGGCGGGAGTGAAATTGGAAAGATAGAAAGAGGAGCCGTAGTGGAGGGCTACGGAGTAATCTCGACCACCTGGGGATCTTTAACGTGCGCTGACATCGCACAGCACACGGACGCCTCTTCGTTTCGCCTCCATCGAAACGCAGCCTTCTTCCTACAACCCAACAACGACGCTTTCTGATTTATTTATAGGAAGGGAAAGGCGTGCTAACTGTCTCACTTGTTTTCTGTGGACACCGCCACCGCGCCGTAAGGGAAGGGAGGAAGGTGGGAGTGAAAGTGGAAAGAGAGAAAGAGGAGCCGTAGTGGAGGGCTACGGAGTAATTTCGACCACCTGGGGATCTTTAACGTGCGCTGACATCGCACAGCACACGACGCCTCTCGACGCTTTCTTGAATTTGTCGTTGTTGTGGTTGTAGGAAGAAGGAAAATAAAATGCACGGGCCTGCTACTGGCTCCGTAGCTGAGCCACCTCCGCTGCCTCGTGCGGACAGAAGAGAGAAAGTAGGAAAAAAAGAAAAAGAAGAAAGAGAGAAAGACACGCGCCGCAACAGCCGTCGTCCACCAGAGGAGGTGAAGGGCGGCTGTTCCTGGCCCGGGACGGTAGGTGAACGTCGCTTGCAGCGGGGGCTAGCCAGCCACCAATTTTTTATCTGTTGCAGGCCGTCATTGCACCCGGCTCTTCTGTCCGCACGAGGCAGCGGTGCGAACCCAACCTAGACGCCCGACTATGTGCCGGAGTACCCGGGTTCGAACCCGACCTCGGCGGCTGCGTTCGATGGAGGCGAAACGAAGAGGCGTCCGTGTGCTGTGCGATGTCAGCGCACGTTAAAGATCCCCAGGTGGTCGAAATTTCTCCGTAGCCCTCCACTACGGCTCCTCTTTCTCTCTTTCCACTTTCCCTCCCATCTTCCTCCCTTCCCTTACGGCGCGGTTGCGGTGTCCACAGAAAACGCTTGTCCACAGAGACAGTTACCATGCCTTTCCCTTCCTATAAACCAATCAGTTTTTTTGAGAAGAAGCATGAATAATAATAATAATAATAATAATAATAATAATAATAATAATAATAATAATAATAATAATAATAATAATAATAATAATAATAATAATAATAATAATAATAAATTGGTTCACTGGAAGGGAAAGGCGCAGTATCTGTCACAATTGTTTCTGTGGACACCTGAACCGCGCCGTGAGGGAAGGAAGGAAGATGAGATTGAGAAGCATGGGTAGCATGAGGTAACATGCAGTAACTACATTAACGAAATCACGAAAAAGGAGTCTTGATGAACCCATAAACGCGAGTTCAGCCAAAGCTACGCGACAAAAACGGCAATATTGCACATATACGCCATTTCACTGCTGTGACTGTAGATGTTAAGGAGCTAACTCTGGATTGAGTTAGCAATACTATTCGACAACAGTTTTGATCTGCGTTAATTTCTTCTCTTCCGTCGAATTAGTGGCTTAAACAATTACTGCCACCGGTGAATGCTAGTAAGGGACAGAATGGACAAAGCTTCCTTTTAGAAAGAGTGTTTCGTGATAGGCTGAAATAGCTCAGGGCAGTAAATAGGCGCTAGTCACTCAGAACCGAACTTATACGTGCACAGCCGTCCTCCTTTCAATAGGACAACTGAATCTTAAAAAATGGCGCGCTCACAGCAAGTACTTTAAGTATTTTCATTGCTGGCAATAAATTACGCCGTCGAGCTTGTGTAGGCGAATATCCTGAGATAACGCGGCATTTCAATACACACGAACGGCTCGCAATCGTCACCAAAAAAGACGATGGCGGAAAAGGACGATGACGTAGTGAAGTAGACGGAGTGGGGGCACAGTAAGCTTCTTGTACCGCACCTCTCAGCTCGAAGCCTCCCGTTTGCGTGCCTAATCCCTGCAGCAACACGCACTGCGCCGTTAGCGACGCTGCCTTTAATCAAAACGCAGCGCTGCGGAAACTCTAAACGTGGCTTCCAGGCCCATCGAATAAATGTGGGCGCGCTGGGGCAAGCAAATACTCGCGGCGGCACGCGGACGTAGACACTGAAACGAACACAGGCAGGCTAGCGTGTGTTCGTAATGCGACCACTCAAAGCGACGCTGCGGTTCTCTAGCGTTTTGTTGTAGGAAGGAAACAGCAAACCACTGCGACAACACGCACGCACACATCCGCGCATGAACATACTAGCCGCTAGCTTGTGCATTGAGTGCCCGCCTAACTTTCTTCCTTCTTTTTATCGCCGCAGTGTTGCGTGAGCTGAAGCTCAAGAGCTAGTGGGGGCACCTGGCGGCACGCGTGACTGTTTTAAACGCGCCGACGCGCACGTGATAGCTCCCGGTGGAGCTGCGCCGCCTTTTGTATTTGTTATGAGGGAAACACTTGTGTAGACGCTTTTTCACTGTGCCTCATTTACATCGGAGGGCTGCGCTAGATCCTGATCTAAAACGCAATCGCGGCCGAAGACGCAGGTGGTGTTGCGCCTGTTTACGTCGACTTCTGCTGTGTGCATGAGCTGGTTTTGCCAATCGCAAGAAGATCGAAACAATTTTATATATATATATATATATATATATATATATATATATATATATATATATATATATATACATATATATATATATATATATATATATATATATATATATATATATATATATATATATATATATATATATATATATATATATATATATATATATATATATATAAAGAAACATGAACGCAACAAGGGCGAGAAAGAAATGAGGTCGTTGAAGGAGCCCGCGTGATTTCCTCTATGGGATGGTGTGTATCACTTGCTGCCTCCATCTGCAGCCTCTCGAAGAAAACAGCGGAAGTCACAATGAACGCGCGAGCGGAAGAAGCGCATTAAAAAGAAAGCAAGAGAGAACGAAAAGTCAATCAAGTGGCAGGAAACGGTCGTTTTTAAGGCTGTTTTTCAATCAGACCGCCCCAGCACCCTTCAGCGTTGTTGCCGCCATCCAGCTACCCTTCTCTCCTCGCCCTGCGATCTGCACGCCCCTCTGCGCCAGCAGCAGCACGACAGTGCGCTCTGTTGCCGGACTTGATATACGACGCATCACTTTACTACTTCTGCATAATTTCCGTGCGCATTGACGAATGAAGGAAGCAAATGTTGCGAGCGACGCGATCTCTTCCTCTTCTGCCTCTTCCACCTCTTTACCGCTGCTTTCTTAAAGATTTTTCTTTCTTTCCTTTTTTTTTTTTTTTTTTGTGCCGTTCTTGCCCTAAGCCAAGAGGATGTCTCTACGTCGTAACTTCGCGCTTGCATGTTATGGCGAAGCTCATCTTAACGCTATAACGCGCTCGTGGGACGACGGCGACGGCATATTTTTGCTCGTGCCAGTTTTTGTCTTCTTTTTTCCTTAAGCTTCCATCTCCCTGCATCGTTCGCATACTAGTGCTTTGTCGCTCAAATTTGGCACCAGCCCACATCATTACCATTCGTGCTTCCTTCGCTTTTCGTTCCATTGCTCTGACGTGATGGCTGGCGGAGGAGACTTCTGGATCAGCGCGTAGCTGTTGCTGCTACGACGACTTTTGGTACTTGTGTAGTCGCGGCTCTTGCCACCTTAGAGCCCAGAAACCCGAACTCTGGTGGCGCTTTTGCGACGTGGCGCTTGCGTGCAGGCGGAGGACAACGAGGACGCGGAAGGTGACAGCAACTGACATTAGCGGCCACATGTCTGTTTTAACGTTTTTTTTTAAAAAAAAAACGTGTATATGTATATACATATATATATATATATAAATATATATATATATATATATATATATATATATATATATATATATATATATATACCCTTTCCAACCCTTTCCATCTGCTCTTCCACACACACCTACCCAGAAAAAAAAAAAACGTGTATATGTATATACATATATATATATATATAAATATATATATATATATATATATATATATATATATATATATATATATATATATATATATATATATATATATATATATATATATATATATATATATATATATATATATATACATATACACGTTTTTTTTTTTTCTGGGTAGGTGTGTGTGGAAGAGCAGATGGAAAGGGTTGGAGATTTAAGGTTTCCTTGTGCGCCTGTGTTTGGTAATGAGTGCTTATTTTAGGGAATACAAAGACACTTCTACTAATACAAAACATTCAAGTTGGCCTGTATTATAAGTTCCCGCCATTCTAACAACAAAAAAGCTAGTGTAACAGAAAACGAAGCTTTTTCTCTCCATAGTGGAAGGGAGGGGGGTGGGGGGTGGGGGGGGTTGGCAAGACAAGTTTAAGAATTAACTGCACGTTCGTGTCATCATCTCTGGCTGATCGCCGAAATTAACTGCAGATCGCTGGCTGATGGCACAGACTTTAGGCCCAGATACTAGAGGCAAGGCTACGCCGCCACTGACTTCGAGAGTGTCATCGTGTAGTCATTTTAGGCTTAGATGTCATCAGTTCAAATAAAGTGATGGTAAAATTTTTAACATAAACATTTCGCAATAACGCTGCTTCATGCTTTGAGACATTAACATGCACAGAGAAAACTACACATTTCATTTTTGGCAAAGACAAAAACGTGGCGCAGTTGTCTACACCCTTCCGTCAATAGCGTTATATTACTGCCACTGCCGAAACAATAGAGATTACGATGTTGTGCTTTCAATTCACGCCGCCTGCCATTGTGTCATCGTTAGATAAAGGTCTGTGGAGGCCGGCCGTGGAAACTTTCCGGATTTTTCCTTATATGATTTTAATCATGTTTGCTCAGCTATGCCAAGAGCCGCGTGTTATCCTTTTTTATTTCCTTGATAATTCAACCTCGACCTGTTCTATTTTGTCGTTCGTTTTAATTTCTCTCATTGCGCTTAAATGTAGCGAATGAAAGCACACTCACATTTCGCACATTAGTATTTAAATATAACTTTTTATTATATACGCACTGGCTGTTTCGAGTGCTTCTGTAAAAGAAAAAGTTGCCGAAAAGTGGGCTTTCTAAAGGCGTAGTTCACGCAATTTTTATCCGAGAAAACTAAACTTAACATGTATGCCAAGGAAAGGTGGAAACGTGTGATAGCAGGCACCGCTTCTATACCGGGCAATCGTTAAGGACAGCGGGCTCACAGTACGCGTACTATATAATCTGAAAATTCGGCTTTTTTAGTGTAGGGCTTGAAATGCGCACTGCCTTCGGCTAACGGCGTTTAATTTTTAAGACGAAAGCCTTTAATGGCTCGTACTCGCGACCATGACCCTGCCCCTCAGGTCACGAGAAGTGTCACACTTCGTGAGATTGCGCCTTTAATTGCCCATACTCGCGGCCATGACCGTCCGTCTGGCCACGACCATCCCATCTTAACTAGCACTAGTAACAGTTACGGCTAATGAAAACGAGTCACTAACTTGTAGTAACCAATGAATAAGTAGTCACTATCCAGTAAAAATTAGTAATTAGTCATGACTAACTAGTTATAGGTAATGACATATGACTGTGACTAGATGTCATCATATGGTGATGTCATCGCCTGTGACCTCATGACCGGATATGACGTCATAATGATGTAACATCCGGCCATGTCCAATAACCGGAACTGGCGACGTAATGACGTCACGATTGGCCATGACGCCACCAGACAATTCACGCATATAGAAAGCTCATACCACCGGGTGTCTGATCCAGGCATCCGTGCGGCGCTTCCTCGAACGCCGCACCACAAAGCATATTTTTTAATTGGTTCACAGGAAGGGAAAGGCGCAGTATTTGTCACACTTGTTTCTGTGGACACCGGAACCGCACCGTAAGGGAAGGGAGGGTAGTAGAAGGGAAAGTGGAAAGAGAGAAAGAGGAGCCGTAGTGGAGGGCTGTGGAGTAATTTCGATCACCTGGGGATCTTTAACGCGCACTGACATCGATGATGGGGCTGGTACAGGTGGGTCACCGCCGCTTGCGGCGGGGGGGGCTAGCCTGGCACCGAATTTTTATCTGTTGTAGGCCGTCATTGCACACGCCACCGCTGGTGGTGGACGACGGCTGTTGTTGCGGCGCGCGTCTTTCTTTCCCTCTTCCTTTTTTTTTCTTCTCTATATTCTCTTCTGTCTGCACGAGGCAGCGGAGGTGACTGAGTGATTCTTAAATTTAGGGGATGGACGCGTTCTAGGGGGGGGGGGGGGATTGAAGAGTGGGGTGGTTTGCCCCCCTATTGCTCAGCTACAGAGCCAGTAGCAGGCCCGTGAATTTTCTTTTCCTTCTTCCTAAAGCCACAACGACGACAACGACGCGCATTGACATCGCACAGCACACGGACGGGGGAGAGGTGGTGAAGGGTGGCAGTTCCTGGCCCTGCGGGGCTGGAACAGTAGGTAAACGCTGCTTGCCTCGGGGGCTAGCCAGCCACGGAATTTTATCTGTTGTAGGCCGTCATTGCACCCGCCACCGCTTCGGGGGTGGTGGACGACGGCTGTTGTTGCGGCGCGCGTCTTTCCTTCTTCTTTTTTCTTGTCTATTTTCTCTTCTGTCCGCACGAGGCAGGTGGCTCAGCTACAGAGCGAGTAGCAGGCCCGTGCATTTTCTTTTCCTTCTATTCAGTTGCAGCAGCAGCAGTAACACCTTCGCTCCGAACCATGGGTGCCGTATACCTGATTAGCGAGTGGAGTATCTACTTAGCTATTGAACACGTCAAGTAAATAAAAGAAGCTGTAGTTTGATTTCCTGACAACTATAAAGCAGCAGCTGTTAATGTTACATGCTCAGTGCTATAACATTGTATTTGGGGAAAATTTTCTATGGCCATGCAGTGAAAGCTACAGAGTCGACAAGCACCATATCAGTGAGCAGCAAATTACAGCTTTTCCAGAAATTTCACGGTTTAGTTGTGCTGATAACTGTTGTATCCGTAGGAAATTACTCTTGCTATTACATCCAGTTGGCTGCACCTCTTGTCAGGAATCCCGCGATGCGTGCGTGATACGCGGCAGCTGCTTCTTCCTGTGGGGTTCTGCACGTTTTCTCAATGCGCTTGTTTTCACAACCTGCATCATGCGGGATAGTTATTAGTCGGAATTTTACGTTTATATGTGCCTTCAGTGGTGTATAAGAACACATGTCTGTGCAGTAGAAAACTTCAATTGATCGTAAAGAGAGAACTAATGCCGAAGCCGTAATTGATGTCAGATATGCATTGGCAACTTCTTCCTGTGGGGTTCTGCACGTTTTCTCAATGCGCTTGTTTTCACAACCTGCATCATGCGGGATAGTTATTAGTCGGAATTTTACGTTTATATGTGCCTTCAGTGGTGTATAAGAACACATGTCTGTGCAGTAGAAAACTTCAATTCATCGTAAAGAGAGAACTAATGCCGAAGCCGTAATTGATGTCAGATATGCATTGGCAACTTCTTCCTGTGGGGTTCTGCACGTTTTCTCAATGCGCTTGTTTTCACAACCTGCATCATGCGGGATAGTTATTAGTCGGAATTTTACGTTTATATGTGCCTTCAGTGGTGTATAAGAACACATGTCTGTGCAGTAGAAAACTTCAATTCATCGTAAAGAGAGAACTAATGCCGAAGCCGTAATTGATGTCAGATATGCATTGGCAACTTAGCGCAGTAACACTGTAAGGAAATCCCCACCCCAGAGTCTTGGCTGCGGATAGAGAGAAAGCTGTAACCGAGTATACTCGGAAATCACTTTCAGTTGCACTAGTGTGCTACGATCCTCATTGCTGTAATTTCTACCTTAATATTTTCTATACATTCTCAGAACTATGGACCTTATAAATGCACATTCATTGAACAAATTGCTCTTTCGGGCAATTGTTGGCATTCTGTTTTTTAATTGGCGTGCCAATAGTGCCATCCTTTCGCAGACGGTTTTAATGATATCCACAGGATTCGTCCAGCGGCATTTGAACAGGTGGCGTGGTTAGCCGCCACAAATTTGCAAAAACTGGGTTTCCCTAGTCGCGCGCAAAGTGCTGGAGTGGAGTGCTGGAGAAGAAGAAAAATGCAGCAGGACATGATAAAAAGGAATAGCGGAAACAGGCAAGGACTGTGCCTAAGCTCGAACTTAGGTATGCGCGCGCTGGATGAAGGTATAAGCTATATACAATAGCGCACGAGGAGCTACAAACTGGATGGGAGTGGCAGGGGATGCTTGAAGAGAAGGGGAGGAAAGAATCAAGCCCGAGCGAGGAAGCAGGGTTGTGGTGCTCAGCTTTCTTGGTCGCATAGGCGCTTGGGTTGCTCGGCGGAATTGTAATTCGGAGAGTCATATGCATGCAAATGTGGTGCTCCCGTTTTAACGCTGCTGGTGCGGAGGCGTCACTTGAATTGGCTAAAAACACGCCGCAGTCTGCAGGCTCCACTAGCGTGGCACGCTACTGGTGCGGCGCGGGCCAAAAGATTACACGGTAATCCGGAGTCGAGTGACACTCAATTGCGAACCAAAGCGACGAAACGGGAAAAGAGAAAGGGTGGCAAGAAAGCTTTTGAACGCGGCCGCTGTGTAGAGTCAGCTGAACCCACGAGAACAAAGAACGGATATACTACTAAGACAACCAAGTGAGGGAGAAACAAAGCACCTGCAGAAAGCAAGGAAGAAGGGAAAAGGGGGATGGTATTGCGACGGAGGGCCACTGCGGCCGCCAAGGCAATTTTAAAAGCGCGGAAGACGCTTTCAACCACGTCTCCTCCGCATATTGCAGTGCGGCTGTGAGGTAGAGGTGCCGAACGGTCTCCGGGCTTAACAGGCAACGGCGGCGCCGGCCAAGGCAGGCAGCGATGCAGAGAACAATACAGCGGGCGCGTGTTCACTTTCCTTTCTGTTTCTTTATTTTTCCGTGGTCAGTCACAAAAAAGTGCCCAAAAGTAGGCGCAAAAGAGGATTAGCTACTCACTGCTGGCGTGGTGTGATGCACGTGGTGTTAGCGATGTTCGGGGATATTACGGTGTCTATAGTGTCTCTCTGGAATATGAGATGATCAAGATGCCCAGCGGATGCGGCCCGAGCTAAACCTTTGACAGACTGCGAAGTAACAACAAAAAGTTGTAACTGCCGCCAGCCATCCTGGACGTGGCTGGCCGCTAATGTCAGCAACCTTTGCGTTATTTATGCCACGGATTTGATCGCGCTTGAAGCAAGAGTGATAAAGGAAACGTTGTATTTTGCTGAAACAAGAAAGTTTCCTATGAAGCCCTCTTGCAAGGAAGTTTTAATAGAATGAGCTACTAAAAGTAAGTTTAAAGAAATATATATATATATATATATATATATATATATATATATATATAGCCCAACGAATGATGAGAACTTCAAAAAAATGTCGTGACAGTCTTTAAGCGACTGTCACTGTCATCAAACAATTGGGTTTGAAGTTTAAAATATTCGCTGCATGCATGAGACTCTGTAACGGGCCTTCTACGTCCCAATTTTGCCCCGTTTTCGTAGGGCTCTGCGAAGGTACGGTAACGCTAGAGAAAATCACTCGCAATGATAGCTTGTCGCTGACAATGCTCCACCTGCTTTTAATGAAGATGTAAAATTATAAGCCGGAAAAATCACCCACAGTAAATAGAGCATTTGACAGAAGACAGAAACTTGATTTCATTCAGCGCTCTTGCTGCTAACGGTTGCTGCTAGGTTTATCACACAGATAAACCGTCATCGTCACCGTTTATCGCTAAGCAATGCGCCGCTCTCGACCTGAAGCCACGAATATATCTCCCATATAGTCCGTGCCTGCCCACATTAGCATTCACTGCTGAAGCGGAGGTTGTTTGAAGTTCGAGCGTGCAGAGAGCAAGACGAACACATTGCCAAAAGCAGAGTTCGCGCATGGATTCTGTAGTGCTTGCTTCTAAATGACGTTTTCTTTTTCCGTGCTCTCACCAAGTACTCGCATACAGTTCGTCAGTGCTAAGCCATTTTTGCTAATAAAATCAATCCAATCATTTTTTGTCCTTTCAAAACTCTATTCAAAATGTCAGCGCAATTAACTACAGGCAAATGTACTTCACCTACAATTAAATGACGGTTCGTTTGAAATGTATGCTACACTCACAGTATTCGCTCGGCGAACCCTTCAATGGTCGCCCAAGATGACCACAAGGCTCGCTGACAGTTCAGGCGCGACAGTTCAGTCTGCGGCCGACAAGGAGGGCAGCACTGTGAACTTCAGGGCAAGATTAATATGCGAAGACGAGGAGACGCGCGGATGGTTTACGCTGGAAGAGGCGCGCATGCTTCCACAGCGCGAGCCACAAAGGCCACCACGAAAAGGGCGGAGAGAGAGGTTGTTTCAATTACCCTCGGGACCACGGAGCTCCGCAGCTTATATCTGAAGTCCCGCATGCCTACAGTGGTCACTCGTATTTAAATGGAAGAGGAGGAAATGGCGAGGGCAGCTTTGAAGCGCACTCAGCGAACCTTTCACGCGCGGCGCCCGATGGCCTCTCTTAAAAGGCCGAACGAGCGGCCTTCTTCAAAGGACCGGCCCCGCATTTCCCCTTTGGGCTTCTTTGCCGCCTTCGCGACAGCGGAACCTGTCGCGCCTGTGCAAACACAGCCGTGCTGTAGACCCACGCATGCTGTGTATAAAGCTCGTGCGCGAGCCTTCGCGGGCGCGAACCGCGTTGGATTAACTCGTTAAAGTAGTTTTAAATTGGGGAATTTGAGTGTCCCAGTCACCCGCTACGGGGGTGCTGGGCTTTGTGCGAGTCAACTCGACCGTCAGTCGAGAAAAGGAATGAACGCGGCGAGAGGCGTTGCCCGGATGGCGAACTAACCAGCTGGCGGCGTCTGTCCGAAGTTTATAGGCCTCACAAAGACTTCCGCCGTGCGTATGCATCGACTCCCTGATCAAGCAATCGACCTGGCCTGTACAGTGATCATCGTTCCTCATATGGTCATTGTGCTGTCGGTCGCAGAATTGGCGAAAAGGAGATACGTTTTCACAAACGCTGAGATTATTTTTCCTAGTACCGACGTAAGCTGACACGGTGTTTTGAAACATCT